>NC_045745.1:3355432-3362211 GCF_008692095.1 Etheostoma spectabile | reverse complement strand
GCAATATATCGCAGAATATTACAATAGGTTCAAAACCGCAATAATATCGTATTGTGGCATATGGATCGTGATGATATTGTATCGTGAGGCGTCTGGGGATTCCCACCCCTTTACTGTACGTCTATTTTCAAAGATCCAGACAAAGTGGTACTATTGTTACACAAGAACGTCTCGGGTTACGTATGTAACCCTTGTTCCCCGAGATAGGGGAACGAGGCACTGCGTCGGTTACGACACTATGGGAACGCCTATAGTGTCGTAACCGACGCAGTTCGAGTTCCCCTCGAAGGGGAACGTCTCGGGTTACGTATGTAACCCTTGTTCCCCGAGATAGGGGAACGAGACACTGCGTCGGTTACAACTCTATAGGCGTTCCCATAGTGTCGTAACCGACGCAGCTCGAGTTCCCCTCAAAGGGGAACCACACAAATCTTACAACCAATAGACCATTTATCTGCAGTGGCTGTGTATGCATTTAGAGTGGGCTTCTAATACACAATCTGGTTATTGCGTTAACACATGGAGCAAACAAATCTGCCTCTGTGACTCATGTATCACGTCACAAATCCACCCCAAAACAACTGATTTGCTGAGCTACATAAAACACAACTGTTTGGCTCAGCGGCAGATGTATAATTACTCTTTTGTCGGGGCACAAAAGGAGGAGGCACGATAATTATTTAATCCCGTCCAAACGGAGCGACAGATCTGCCTTCCTTCAATCCTACCTTTCCTCTCCAGCAGCCCAGACACTGTCCTGCAGCAGTTACCCCGGCAGATGGTAGATGAAAGGGGGGAGCAGGGAGGAGCGAGGGAATGAGAACAGGTGGGGGGGGGGGGAGGACTGAAAAGAAAGGAAAGGGCACGGGGGGTCAACTGGGGCTATAGAAAGGGGGAGGAGACTTACATATAGACTTGCAGAGGGACCGACCGATCGATGGATGGATTTTTTCTTTTCTTTGCATTGTGCCTCTCAAAATCCATGTTTTCCAATGCCAGATGTCGACCAAATGTGGAAAAATGTCAACAGAATGTCAACAGAAGAAGATTTGAGCAACATATAATTGGCTGTATTTAAGAAATATTTTGTCCAATCAAATTGCTCTCATGTTTGCAATTAGTTTGAATGTACTTCATATTATCTGTTTGTTTGTTTACTGTTGTGCCGATGTAGCAAGGGATTCAACCACGTGAATGCAACGCCTCACGTGGAATAGTACAGAGAAATGCAGCCTTTACAGGAATTTAATAATAGAATTTTAATCAGGCGCCATTTTAGTGTTGTATGCACCTTCGTATTTTAATCTGAAGAAAGGAGATGGGGGTTAGAATTGAGTAGAATTCAGTTTATAGGTACTCCAAGTGAATAACGCCTTTTCAGAAAGGCTTAAGTCTCAGGTTTAAAGAACTGGAGGTAAAAGACCAGACCACAATGTGAATACAGCTGCCCATTCAGGAGCCTAGTCTCCCCCCCCCCCCCCCCCCCCCCCCCCCCCCCCCCCCCCCCCCCCTCCCCCAGACACTGATGCTGCCCCCTGCCTTCCAGCCATGGAGGAAGCCCGAGCAGACTGTTGAACTCCTGCTGCCTCCCGCCCTTCTGCCCTCCCTGCTGCGGCACGCCGGGCCGGCCCCGGCAGCTGTTTGGCCGACTGAGGCAGAAGGGGCTGCAGGGGAACAATGTGACTTAACTCTCCCTCTTTGTGTGTGTGTATGTGTGTGTGTGTGTGACTATTTAAGAATAAAGCCCCATGGATCATTTAACCCCCATCCTAACATCCTTGTGGTAAACACGTATGGTAAAAGCTCTGCTTTGTACCAAGTGTGGTCAAAAGCAAAAGGACTAATCTGAAAGTCCAATGTATGATGTCTTCACTCGCATTTTAGGATGCACACATTTGCACATGTCATTTACATTTGTTCTTACATCCGCTGCAGCTGAGCATCAGTTTGAAATTAAAAACACATACAGTCTTTAGGGCTATTTATCAAGTAGGATAGTTTGGTGGGAGTTGCCCGGTGTTGGAGATGTCTGCCTAACTGAGTGGCTTTTAAGCGCCAAATACACTTAAAAAATTCAACAGCAATGTGTCTTTCCAAAAATCTAGAGATAATCTACAGACCAGGTCATGAGCAGTTTTATGTAGGAACTATTTTCTTTCCACTGACCTACACCCGCAAATCGTATGACTGTAGCGTTAGCTAGCTCAGGTGAACTAGCAGTATTGGTTGGTTACAGCTCGGCCGAGGACGATGAGCTGTGATACACATATTCATACATACGATGGCCGATATCTCCAACACTGGGCAACTCACACCAAAACAGGTAAGATGGAAAACATGTATTTCTGATTCTGTCCCTTTAATACCTTGACTATTACACCAATGTGGAATTGTGTATATAAAGTAATTTTTTACCAGTTGTGCATGTGCAAGAATTTGAAAGAAATTCCTCTGGTAAAATGCCTAAAATGCATTTAATAGAATTGAATTTGCCAGCATCCTTCCACCCTACCTGATGCGGATTTGGAGACCTGCTCAGATCATAAGGAGTTATGTTGCTGTGAAGATGACTTCCAAATTAATCAATTTTTTTTCAACTTTTTCTTACAATTTTATCCCTTTTTGCATCACTTTTGACGTTTTTTATTGATTTTTTTTACTTTTTTTAATGGTTTTATCCTCTTTTTCATCACTTTTCACGCTTTTTATTGACACTTTTTACTTTTTCTTTAGTTTTTGTCCCTTTTTTCCCACACTTTCTTTTATGTTTAACACTACGTAACACTAACTTATTAACTGTAGTTTTACAGTTATTTTAGAATTGATGGTCAATAAAGCTCATTTATAGAAAATGATACCTAATGTTTGAGTTAGAAAAGTAGAAATTAGGAATTATTTAGGCTAAAATTAAAGGAATGGATGTTGATGTCAACTTTTACTCAATGCTATATCAAAAGCACTTCACTTTTTTTCTGCAAATGCTATAAAATGGACCAAAATTAATGAAAGTAGAGATTTGTACTTGCCAAAGAGCGTTGTGTGGAATCAATCATGTTATAAAAGAAAATCCTAATCCTGACTCTAATTAGACTGACATGTAACTATTCCAGCTCCGATTTTTTGATTTTCTGTCCTAAATATCTCTACAGTTTCATCATTAGTGTCAGATCATTTTAAGAACACTGACTGTCTTTCCCCTTTTAAAAAGCTGTCTCTTTTGCCTGTTTGGTCTTGTAATATATCTGCTAGAGGCGTGATCTGAAATGAAACTCTTAGCACAAGTCCAAGCATGATAAATGCACGATTCATGCACTTAGACTCAAGTTTAATTACCGGTTGAACTGATTCATAAGAAACGATACCTGTTTAAAAAAGTGACATGATAAAATGACATGACACTGTCACGGCAACCTTAAAAAAAACAGTTTTGAGTGTATTGGTGCCCAATACATTGTTAAGAAGAGCAACCTCTCTGGATATGGTTCAGCTCGGCACAGTCGGGCCTCTGGAGACGGACAGCAGAGCCCCCTACTGCATTTTCTATGAAGCTACAACATTAGCTAGTCCTCTGTGTCTGCTGGACATATGTCCCCATCTGACAACAGGGTCAAAGTGTGTTTCAGTAGAGGATGATCAAACACACTGCAACATCGCATGTCTCCGCTTGATCAATCTGGTCTTATTCTACCTTTTTGATATTGGTAATACCCATCCCATAAAAACACCAAAACCAATATGTCTATATCTTGTGTCTCAATGCTTTCTGACTTCCTGTGGCACTAAGGCCTATTCAATTCAATTCAATTGTATTTATAGTCTTAAAATCACAACAGGACTTATCTCTGGACCCTTTACACATTAAGTAGGTCTATTCATATCAATTCAATTGTGTTAATAGTATCAAATCATAACAAGAGTTATCTCAGGACACTTTACAGTGTAGGTCTAGAGCACACTCTATACATTACAAAGAGTCCTTCCTACTGAAGATGTCACTCTTTAAAAATGGATTACAAATAAATGCTTTAATTTAAAAATAAAAAAAAAAGGCTGGGCACTGCAAATTGTCATTTGTTAGGGATTATTTTACACATTTGGTGTTTTATGAGTTGTCCATTTATGCTCGGAACCTCCACTGAGGTAGTACTAAAAAAAAGTACCTGTTAGCAGGTACCAGGGACTTTTTTTTCATATTCCAAAACCAAAAAAGGGCAACTAGGTACCACGCAGTGAGTAGAAAAACGCCATTACACAACACATGGCTTGCAGTTTCACCCTTTCACCCAGGAGACAGTGGTTTGAGTCTAGTTTAATAAATACAAGTAATACGCAAACTAATCTGTTTTTATTATTTTACATAACAAACGGAACTAGATCCCATTCTGCGTCATTTCGTTTCATTTTTTTATTTTGAAAAAATGTACATACACACATATATACATACACATACACATACACATATACATATATTATTTGTACAGTATATATGTTCAAACACCTATACACACATACAAACATATACACGCATACACATATGTACATACATACACATATGCACTTACACATATACAGTACATATATCAGTATATATGTACACACACCTATACACACATACATATATATACACATACACATACATATATATATATAGATATACACATAATATATATATATCTATATATATATAGATATATATATATATCTATATATATATACACATGTATACATATACACACAAAAAAATCATTTTTTTCGAAAAGGAGCAGGATAAAGCTAAAGCTTATATGTTTCCCACCCCTGATTCCCTTTTACTCATTTCTTTTATATTCCATATGTTTTACAAGAGAAAAATCAACAAACACAACAATACAGCTCTAGTTTTACACATACCAAACCCTTTTATTTATTTATTCATTTATTTATTTACGTTTTAAGTAAGTCAACAACCCCATAACGATCCGTGCACTAACCCACCTTCGCAATCATCTCCCTTCCTCTTCATATCCGTTTAATAAAGTGTTTTCATATAACTTACATACATCACTGGAAGCCAAGTGACATAACATTTTAACAACATAATATTAACCCAAACCAGATCTTTTTCTAAATTAAAGTAGCCTACTGTCTGTAGCTTTGGTGCAAAAGATGATTGAAATGTGTTAAATCTAAATGTGTTTTTTTGACTGTGGTATGATATAATGTGTATGATAATGTGGTAAGATAAAAAAAAAAAGCGCTCTTATTTTTGTTTGATTAGTTTTGGTTATTTAAAATAAACATATTGTCATATCCAACTTTAAGTTTGAACTCTAGGACAACAAGTTATTCATTGGTAATTGTAGAACAAATAATATAATATAATATATATATATAATATTATATTATACATATATATATAATATGTACGTTTTTTTGATATTCGGTCTGGCTGTGCGTGCCTTGTAGAGCTGTCAGTCTTCCTCTATAATATCATTCAAATTTAATTAGTTATTTTTCAAATTGTAATGGGAAAATTACATTTAAGCATGATTTCATATAGCCTTCTATAATATTAATTTATTATTGTCATATTTGGGGTGGCAGTAGCTCAGTCCGTAGGGAGTTGGGTTGGGAACTGGAGGGTCGTCGGTCAAGTCCCCGTGTGACCAAAGTACAGAGTGTGGATTGATAGCTGGAGAGATGCCACTTCACCTCGTGGGCAATGCCAGGTGCTCTTGAGCAAGGCCTGTACCCCCCCCCCCCCCCCCCCCCCAAACTGCTCAGGTCTCTGGTCCAGCACTGGCAGTCCGCTCACTATGACATCTCTCCATTTGTGCATGACTAGCTCCTGAGCATGTGTGTGTGTGTTTCAGACCTGTGTGTGTAGTGATCACTAACAAACAGAGTGTAAATTGTAATTTCCCCTATGGGGATCAATAAACAGTATGAATTATTACTATGTTTTTGTGTTAAATGACTTCATTCAATTCATGTGTGTATGTGTCCTTCCTGAAAGCAGAGTTGACAGCTGAAGGCCGGTGCCCTGTGGTCTGAAGGACACAGATGTCCAGAGCTATGTTTAAGGGTGAGGAGCTGGGACATTTTCTTCTGTACGTGACCAAAAGACACCAGGTTGTCTTTAGCAGCTAAGATATCGACCGCTAGAGATTCCGAGGATGGGGGACCGATGCAGAAATGACGTAGAAACGGCTCCAACTTGCATCATGTTATGATTAACTGTTCTAAGATTAGGCATATTCCCAAACAAGGTCTCCTCTTGCTAGGGAAAACAGAATATAAGACCATGATGTTTCTGATTAACTTCGCTCAGACTTCACACTGTTACTGCTGTTAAATCTGTGAAACTGTCCTCGACATTTTGTTATGCTCTGCAGAGGATAATTAAAAATTCACCAAAGACCAACTCAGTACTTTATGCTCAGCTGTCTTTATGTTGTTCCAAAAAAGTTTCACTTCAAAACTTCTCCTCTGCTCATTTATGTCAAATCCTAGAGACTTTCAACCATCAAAATGTCCTGTATTAAAGGACCCATGACATGGTGGTCTTTGGATGCTTTTATATAGACCTTAGTGATCCCCTAATACTGGATCTGAAGTCTCTTTTACATAGACCTTAGTGGTCCCCTATTACTGTATCTGAAGTCTCTTTTATATAGACCTTAGTGGTCCCCTATTACTGGATCTGAAGTCTCTTTTATATAGACCTTAGTGGTCCCCTACTATTGTATCTGAAGTCTCTTTTTTAGTGTTGGTGTGGCCTTGACCAACTGCCACTTTGC
>NC_045745.1:3324257-3355422 GCF_008692095.1 Etheostoma spectabile | reverse complement strand
AAGCTATGATGTCTCTCTCTCATGGGGGGGCCAAATTATCTGGGCGGGCAAAGCAGAGAAAGGGGAGGTAACCTTGCCCCTTATGACCTCATAGATTCCAGATCGGCCCATCTGAGCTTTCCTTTTCTCAAAGGCAGATTAGGACACCCAGGGATCGGTTTACACCTATCACTATTTCTAGCCACTGGGGGGGGGCATAGGCAGGCTGGGGGAACGGATACTGCCGCAGCCTGTCCCTCCCCCTATCTCACAATGCCTTGTTTCTCACTCCCGGAACTTATTGAGAGAGGGAGATCTAACGTTAGTCAACCTATTTAGAAAAATTTGAGTAGTAGGCTACTGATTTTTTTACTATTCAAATTATATTCGACTTTTGGAATTCGATCCAACAGCCCTAGTGCCGTGGTGTCAGATGCCGAAGGCCGCTACAAAGCGTTGTAATGAGTTGGGTCTGCAGGAGCCTTGAAGAGGATCCCAGATTACTTTTTTTTTCCTTCAATATTTGAGTACTGTCCCTTTAATGATGATTTGAAATGTACTATCTTCAATGAACTCAGATCAAATGACCAATTCATTAAAATATAGCTATAAGCCAATAAAGCACGAGGATTTAGTGGATTTACACATTCTGACCACTGGATTTCTGAATGCTCTGGTTCTTTGCAGGCTCACAGCTAGGACACAGCTAGGACTTCTGTTCAAATAAATGAGGGATTTATTTAATATTTAAGAGAAATTATTGAAATTTATATTCAAGTGTTCATGTTTGCAATGTAAAAAACAAAATCAGGCAATCACAACTTATTGAGTTAAGGGTATTTTCTACAAAAAAAAAAAAAAAAAAACCATCCTGTTTTTGGCTTCCAGACTTATAGACCATATAATGGTCAGGTGTGGAAATCCATTCATGATTACAGTACACGTGACAATGTCCAGACACTGATGCAACTACAACTTATACAAGGACACACAAACGGATTTAACTGACTTTTCAAAATCAAAGACTGGTTCTTTGCATGTCAACATTAAAAGAATGTAAAGGCTTTAAAAGTGGTGTATGCTTAATAAAAAAAGGCTTTACAACGCAAGCAATAGCAGTCTCAATTTCAGTAGCAAAAAAAAACAAAACTCCAAATGTTCTTTCTTTGTGGCTAACATTGGTTATTTTCTCCATCCATTTTCATGTAACCTCACAGACAGCAACGTATATCCATGTATACAACGTTTCTACAATACAGGTTTAAAATATAACAGAAAATCTGTTGAGTACTATCAAAAAGTACAGTAACCTGCGGTGGAGTCCAAAAGGAACTTAAAAGTTCCAGCACCTAAAGGCCATGCATGTGTGCATGTCGGTGACACAACTTTACAACCTCTCCGTGTGACACTTTGTTGCTATAACGCTGGCCGTCCGTTCAGTTTGTCATGCATGAGCGCAATGGCTCCACCTGTGAAGTCTCTGAGAACCTGCACCGTCTCCCGCTGGAGCTGCAGCGACTCGCGTACAAACTCCTGCTGGGTCTCTGCCAGCTGCTGTACCGACTCAGACAGAAGCTCCAGGGAGCGTGAAACCGTCTCCAACAGGATGTTGGTGGCGTGCTGTTCTTGAAGGCTCAGCGATGCATTCTGTAGCATGCTGTCTCTCATGTTCTGCGAGGGCTGACCTGGCATTGGAAGCGTGGCCGCTGGCGGTGCCGAGGACGTCTGAGGTTGTCCTTGTTTCTGGATGCCGTTGTTTCCTTGGTGATCCTCTGGTGGCTTTGCCGTTTGAGTGGAAGGAGGTATGTCATCTCTTTGGTCATCGTCCGAGTCTCCAAACGCAGCTTCGGCATCTTGAGTCAAGGAAAAAAGTCTCATCAGTGTTTTGTTATTACTAAAGCATGTTGCAAAAATGACCTAAATCTGTACAGAAATCTTGTAAGCTCACCTTCCATTGCAGGTATTTCATACTGCACATCAAAGACAGTTTGTGAAGAGTCCCCTGCAACATTCAGAGTATTTAAATAAAACAGTTATAAAAATATACATTCCTCCCCAATAGCGTTTTAGTTAAGCTACTGAAATGAACAGATCATTTAAAATATTGACACCCATGTGCCATACATTTATAGGGTGGGTGACATGGATTTGTTCAACTTGATGCGTGCTATCTAGACAAATAAACTTCACTGTTGTTAAGAATAAAATAAAGGTGTGTAAAAAAAGTATTTTTGGCACTCACTCAAGGTGTAGGAGGTTGGTGGGGGCATAGACGCCATGTCCAACCCCCCATTAGGGGAACTCTGCATTCCAATCATATCCTCCTCTTCCAATTCTTCTTCCTCCTCGGGCACATCGTCGTCATCTCCCAGTTGGCCAAAGTCACCCGTGCTCTGGTCTTCGTCGCCCATCTCCAGAATCTGGAGCACTATTTTCTCAGTCTGATTAAGGTCTCGGGAGAGACGAGAGTTGAGGCCCCTGTTGGGCACTGTTCCTGACCGCATGGCAGCCACCTTCCGCTTGGTGTCACACTTTAAATCCGACCACTTCTTGATGACTTCGATGACTTCACGTTGGCACTCTCCGATCTCGTTGACACGCGCAGTAATCTCTGCCCATGTGCGTTTCTTTATGTCAGTTGCCACACCCCGATTGAATTTGCCTTGGGGAGGAAAAACAAAATGACCTTAAGCAAGGGTGTTGGACTGGGGGTGGAAAGAGAACTGAGTACCCAGGGCCCTCATGTGAGGACTGGAGGGCATAAAAGATGCTAGAACAAATAGCTGTGGATGTGGGTTGGGGCCCATAGAGAATGCCTTTCTAGAGGGCCCAGAATTCTGTACTTACGCCCCTGACCTTGAGCACTTGACTTCAAATGTCATTGTGTCATAAATCAGGCCACATTCAACAGTTTAAAATTCACAGGTTTACTATAACGTCTATTATACCCTTTTATTTCATCTGCTTTGTGTATTTTATAGTTTTGATTAACTAGCTACTGTGCAATCGTTCACTTTCCAGGTACCCTGTCACAATATTTTCATTCTGAATGAGACAAGCACTTGAAGACACATACCCACAATAACCATACGGTGCTTCCTTACTTCATCCAACAGTATGTGGACTTCACTGAAAGAGAAACGTGCTTTTCTTTTCTTGAAGCGAGTGACACTGTCGTGGTTGTAGTATGTATGCAGCGAAGACATCCTCCCCACACAGTGTCAATAGGTATACAGCTGCTTTGTAGTCTCAGATGTGCTTTAACTTCTCCAGCTGCCTGTCAGGGGGAGTTGACATTAAAAAGAGCATGGGAGTGTTCATGATCAATCTACTCATGTGTCACCAGTGTATTGATTCACAAACTTTACTTTGCAATACATATTTGACACTAACAATGAAGGATACAGTCTACACAATAAGTTGACTTGATGCAAGATAAGTGACGTTAGTATTTACACAGTAATAACGTTACAAACGTTCAGGCACAACAGCTGAGCAGAAAGCATGCAAAAAGGTGTAGTTAATTGATTATGATAGCTTAATAGATAAATAAATGTGAACAGAAAATTGACATTTAACTGCAATGTTGCCGCATGCACCTGTCTTACGGTTTTGATATCGTTGAACATGGAAATGGAGCATGTTTGCGTAAGGTAATAACAATGTCAGTGCTAGCTGTGACAGTGAATGGACAATGGGCGATGCTTTGGTCGCTTTACACACACGACAGCCTAGTTAGCTTTGTGTAGAGCCCACTCGTAGTTCCATTCGAAGTATACCTTGATACCAACATTGGCCTGCTTATTCCTAACAAGTAGTTATTCAATGTTCCCCCATTGTGAAACATGCACTTAGTTGGCTAGCTTTGGTCTAGCTAATGCTACACAACAGCACACAGTAGGTAGCTAGCTCTCTTTGCAGCAAGACAACGTTAGCTAATGCTACCTTAGAGTCACAAATGGCTAATGGAGCACTTGGTTCACGTAACCTCACTTCGAAATAAACACCGTAATGGCAGCAATAGTTAATTGGATAGCAAACGTACCCTCAAGTCAAAGAAGTTAGGATTTGGTCCCGAAACGTAATGATAAACTTCCCTATCGACAAGATAGCTACAGTCAAGCTAGCCAGTGTAAAGCTAACGCGACACAAAAGATGTCCGGTTAACCTTAACTGTTAGCTAGCTAGCTAGCTAACGTTACCTAAAGCAGCTGGCTAAAGGATTATTGACGAACATACTAATGTTAGTATGACAACAGTACGGTGCCTTTGCGTTTTGGATTAACGTGTGATTTATAACAATGACCACTAATAATCTGGTGGTTTTCTTAATTGCATTGCTTCGTTTTATTTCATTATTCCCCCGTTGTAATAACGTGCTTTTATTTTGAAGGAGCACGCCTATAGCTCAGGTAGTCACACACACACACACACACACACACACACACACACACACACACACACACACACACACACGTTTTATACACATGTAATATATATATATATATATATATATATATATATATATATATATATATATATATATATATTAATTTATACTACTATTATACTATTTTAACACGTAATCTATCCTATTTTCTGAATCACTATTTACACTGTTAGGCCTATATATATTGTATCGTAATTATATTTTTTTCTATACTACTGTTTTAGGCTATATAGTATAATGGGAGCAAATATAACGTAACGCCCCCTGTGGATCAATAATGTAATTTTTTTATTCATATGTATTTGGTGCATCAATCGAAATTCATATACACTATGAGCCTTATGTTGCACCGGGCACAGCGTGGCGCAAAGCCCGACGCAAGCGTCTATGCTATTCAAAGACAGACGCAGATGTTGATTTCCCGTCCTGCGCCCCCATCGTTTGTTTAGCAAATACACCTGCGCCCATCTTTGCGCCCGTGCTCGTGCTGGTCTTACATGGAGGTGTGTTCAGGTGCATTATGGGCGTATTGCTATCTTGAGGCAGCGGGAAGTGATTGCGCCATTGACATCCAAAAACCTGGTCTAAAGTCAATACTGCAGCATTTTATTGTTATTTTAACAGCACATTAGGAAAATACGCCTAGGCTCATGCACAGTGTGACAACACTATTATTGTTAAGCAAACAGGGAAGCACAACAGCACACACGCATGCAAAAGATTAAAAATAAAAATATGACTGCAAATCCGTCATCATAATAGCAATGCGCCAAGGTACAAACACGCCTGGCCGTTGAAGGGAAGATAGCTGACACTCTGATTGATTTATTGCATGTTACACCTATGATTAATGAAGACACTAACTACAACCCTTTAGAACCATGCGCACGGACCCTTTTTTCCCGCCGTCATACTAGCAAAGGTGGATATGGACACGCCCTAAACGCACCTGCGCCATGCGCTTCATGCCATGCGCTTAAGTCATTAAAATAGGACCCTATAGGTCCGAATAGGACATTAAGGCTGGATGTATGGATAGAAAGCTTTGAAGCACAAGAACCACATTTGAAACGCCACTTGGAGCTGCATTCAATTGCAAAATTCGCAAGGTCACTGAATAATGACTAAAATTAGCCTCCAATAACTTTTGGTAGTGCATTAAAAATAAGAGTGGCACATTTTAACATACCTTTTTATTCCAAATATGGCACAGATATATAATAACCAAGCATTTTCAGTAACAAGTAAATTAGTCTGGCTATAATGTGGTTAAAACACTTAATAATGGCATCTTTACTATTGGCTGCATGCATAAGTGGCATACACAAGTCATATATTATCAATTTACACATTGTGTGGGGATTATCTAGTACAGGCGTTTTGAATAACACTGTGATAAGTAAAGGGATCAGTCATCTGATATATGGCGATTTCTATGGCCAAGTTGCATAACCAAAATTGAAAATGAAATGGAAAAACATTAGCCTACCGGTTTGGGGCTGGTTTCACAAGGATGTTGAATACGACTGTGGTCTAAGAAATAGTGACGTTACATCTAGAACTTTACAAAGCTGTCTAAGTCTTTCTGAAAGTCTCTGCAAAGACCGCCCGCCTATACCCATTTACATTTTACCCAAATTAGGCCTCTACTCTGGGCTGCATACTGTAGGTGTGAACAGACTGCCAACACTCCTGTTAGTGTTGTTTTCCCATTTGGCTGGGACAACACACCTTGATTAGTCATGTTTCTTAGGACTTGATGGGATTTGGTAAGTAATTCTCAGAATAGCTCCACCCAACCTCATCCTATTCAGAGGTCTACTCAGTCATAATACCTGAAAATATACTGAGTGCTGAGCCTTTAACATTTAGGACAGATTTGTTGTTTGCCATATGGGTACATTAACAATATCAAATGCCCTGCAACTCCTTCCAGATGTTTTCAAGTCCTCTGCTCAGGCAAATGTTGGGTGAAGTAAGGGACGTTTTTCTGATTTAGCTAGCAAGTGACAGAGTTGTCAGGTGTAAATTCTTTTTGTCTAGCATTTTACAATTTAAACAGTCTCGGTGCAAAACTAATATTGGCCCATCACCACAGATGCACACATACAATCTTTGTGAAACCAGCCACAGCCAACTTTGAACGGAAACTTCCTGCTTTCACATTAGGTTTTTCACGAAAGTCACTGTGTAAAACATCTTGATGTTGGCCCGCCTGCTCTCAGGCACGAGGAAGATCAAATGCATATGCCAAACAGACGGACCAAATGATAACCAATTCAATATCCTAGCACCTTTATGCACCTAAATTATGAGTTGATGCTCAGCTATGGGTACCATTGTGAGCGCAGGTTTGTGCTTTGCTGGGTTGGCTAATACAGTATACATTCTATCTCGCAAGTATAATGGAACAGTGAACAATCCAACAACACTTGCATTAACATAAAAAAGAAACCTGCGCACACAAGGGATACTGCTGGATAACAGGACGCTGTAACGATGACTGAGAATATATTTTGCACTAAAGTGGACAAACATAGTGGTTTCATATGACAAGCAGGAGAGACATCATCTGGACTCAAGAGTACATGGTCAACTGAAGCCACTGAAAAGACAAGAGCAGAGAGGATGACTTAATCAAATGCTTTCAAAAAAATCTGGATTCCAGTCAATTCCCATTGATATTTAAAGAGATCACTTTACCTCCTGAACATTGACTTTGATAGTCCCATTGCCATCTTTATCCAGGGTTTGGAAGGCACCTGAATCCAAACAAACATTAAGCCTGTTACACCTTCACGCTATGAGTCAGTCATTCTTATTACACACATAAAGCTGCTAAACCAACAAATTAATTCATTTATTAAAAGACTGATGTTTCAAACTTACGGCACATGGCATCCAGCCTCACAAGGCAGCCAATGTAGTTGTCAAAATCCAGGTTTCCATTTTCATCGCTGTATCTGCGAATTATCATGTTGAACAGCTGGTCATTGAGGGGGAAGCCTGAGGAAGAGATCAGCACGTAAAATCACTGCCTATTACAATCAAACAGCATAGAGCTGGGCAACATATCAATATTATATCAATATCCTGATAAGAGACTATATTGTCTTAGATTTTGGATATTGTTTTATGGCATTAGTGTTGTATTTTCCTGGTTTTAAAGGCTGCATCACAGATGATGTCACTTTCTGAACTTACCAGACTGTTCTAGCTGTTCTATAATCTGCCTTTACCCACTTAGTCATTATATCCACATTACTGAAGATTATTTATCAAAAATCTCATTGTGTAAATATTTTGTGAAAGCACCAATAGTCAACACTACAATATTGTTGCGGTATTGACATTAAGGAATTTGGTAAAAAATATTGTGACATTTGATTTTCTCCTTATTGTAGCATTCACAGAAAGATCACATACATGTCAATGGGCTTAACACACAAAACACAAACAGCTGGTATGATATTCAAATCATTAACCCTTAACACATCAGAAAACTTGGACTTATCTTAATGTGGCTGCTCAAGTCTGTCAAGGTGTTGGGATATTGGTCAAGCAGTTTATTTATGTAACTAGTGTTGTGTTCACTGACCGTGACAAGACAATAAAACTATGTAGGGCTGAACCGATTCCTGAACTACCTCGAGTAATTCGATAACTAAAAATAAATAAAGCTTTGTTTAATCCATATAACTACATTTGCACGGATGATTTTTACTGCCACGCAACAGGCGTTGAGAAAGAAGACTGCAAAATGGAGGAAGAGAGAAATAAGCGAAGGGCGAAGGTAAGAGACGACAGAAAGTTTCCACAGTTTGGGATCACTCCGAGCTGAAACAAAACTCTGTCCAGTGTGCCTACTGTAAAACCGAGCTAGCTTAGCATCATTGTTTCAGCAGAAAGCAGCTAGAGTTGAGAGCTCCCCCCCACTCATCGGCTGCCAAAAGTCTGCAGGGTGATGCTAAACCCGGGGTCCCCTCCCGGCAGATGTGGGGGGAGCTCCCACACTGCTGTGACAGAGCTGGTTAGGTGATTGAGTTACTTTTTCATTTGATGAGACATGTCTTATTTAAAAAAGATTTCTTATCCGATTACTCAACGGAATAATAATGGACTACTTTAGTAATTGATAGCTCCAGCCCTAAAAGTATGCTTGCAGAGGCAAAGCTAAACCCGACCAAAAACAAAAAGGGTCTTTATGTGAATGTACCCGAGTCAAACTTTCGTTTAAAAGCAAATTTATAACGGAAGTGCCACTTTTAAGATTTACCATGTTCTCGTTTTAGGTCAACTCTTATGTTAAATTTTTTATTTTTAGTTTTTATTCCTCTTTTTAGTCACCTTAAACAGGGGTTTTTGTATGCGTTTATGCAAAAGTTTGACTTGGGTACATTCACAACAGACCCTAGGTTGCATTTTGGCGAGAGTTATGCTTTTAGGTAGGCGCCCTGTTTGAGTGTAGCCATTTAGAAGGGAGGGGAGTTGACCAGCTGACGCGCTGATGCGGATCAGCTGGTGCGACCGTGCTGTTGGCCAATAGCGGTTAGCGGCGTCTTGACTGCTTGGCCTGCCAGAACGAACACTGGACGCTCAATTTTCATATAGGTCTCTGTCTTATGAGACAGTTATCTAAATTCAATACGTTCTATGTTTAAATGATGTACAGCCACATGTTGACGTTTATTAAAAGCCCTTTTGTAAGTTCTTACTGCATCCATGACTACTACTTTCTGATTCCTGGTGTTTATCTAGTTTATTTTGGCTGTGTCTCTTCAGTAGCTGTGCAAACAGAGGGAAAAACAATACGACAACTCACCAGCAGCTCTGAAAGCATTGGGCAACTCATTTGCACCAATGTAACCGGAACAGTCTGTGTCACAGGTTTTGTACACTCCCTAAACAAGAACGAAAAGTATATAAGCATACATGTCGACAAGGTTTCCTGGTAAGCTGATTCAAAACCAACAGTATATCTTTGACAACCTACATACAGTAGCTGTCAACAGGACAGCTATAGGAGACATTCCTTTAGAGAATAATGCAAAAAAATGAATATTTCTTATTCTTCACAAATAAAAGTAAGGGTGGGTTTTTTTTTTCTTTTTTCGGTGGGCTTATTCAACACGCACCAAATACATGTGTCAAATTACTGATAAAGTACGTTGTTTGACAGGAAATGAAATCTGTTCCACATTAATAATGTGTGCCCTTCAGTAAAACATGGTCTACAGATTTATGTGCACGTGCACCAAAAGTCCTTTATAACCACAATAAACAGCTGATACTGTATATACTATAAGATACCGTTTCTTCTGTGCTCACTGTTGCCGGAGATGAACACTGACCATGGTGCAGTAACTGTGGAGCGCACTTGTGTAGGACAACTGACATGGGGCTGCTGTACTTGCCTGCCATTTCTTTATATTGTCCCAGAGGTGCTTGAATTCGTGAAAGCCCAGTTTCCCAGTGCTGTCACTCTGAAGCAGCATTAAGGACAAAAGACAAAAAGTGTAGTTCTATGGCTCCAGTAGACAAACAGTTGCCCTTCTTGTGAACACGCTGGATTTGCCTAAGGCGTGTTTTTCCTCCACTTCCTCATTCATGCGGTATATAATTCACAGGAAAAAAAATGAATGCCAACTTTTTTTCCTGACTTGTTCAGTTGAAGTTTAAACTACAAATGACATTACCTTCAAAGAAATTTAAATATCTAATACCAAATTAGAAAGTCTGTTATAGGGCTTTTTGTTTTGTTAAACCTTATTTCTTAAAATAGATCTATTCGGACTAGTGTAAAGTTTTTCCTTTTGATTAATTGCGTTATTTTCAAATGTTATGTCTGTGTGTGGTGTGCAGTGTGATGACGTGAAGCGTATTGTCACAAGAACAGATTGTAGGACCCCATGAAGAATAGCTTCTAGCTTATGCTGAAGCTAATGGGGATCCAACTAAAAAACAAAAACATGGATCATATAAGTCCCATTCCGCTGCCCATTGACTATTAATGCATTTTCCAGCATACGCAACGCTCTGCAGTTTCACCTACCTGTTTTGATCGTGGCCCCTTACGTCTTGGAAATCTGATATCTGCTCAGTGCTTAACAGTACAACTGCCATAGCCCACGCCATTTAACGTTGTGATTCAAAAAAATATACCTCTTATCATGTGTGCTGTGTTTCCCCCCTGCCCTTACTTTCTCCTACATACATATCCTGCCCATGCCTGTATCGTCATAATGATAGAATCCCGTTTAGAAAATCACTTTTGGTGCCGTTTTTGCACAAAAAAAAACAAAAACTCTTAAGTCGTCAGGATAGGCTCTGATTAATGGTGGTACTCACATCACCTCTCCTCCTGCAGCTGAACTGACGCATTGGCCTGATGACCGTACGGCACATTGAGACAATGAATGCAACACAGAAACTAATTCAGAAACTAATTTTCATGCCAATATTCCCTCACATGCACACTAAGGTGAGTAGGTCCCCAGTATTCATCCTGTCATGTGTAAAACATCAGAGATGAAAGCGAAACTAACACAATTACACTTTCTGTCTGACTAATAAAAAGTTGTGTCCCGTCACAGGAGTCCCGTTTGTGCACTAAACGCTGTAATAATGTCAGGAATGTTGTTTATGTGACTCATTTGATCAAATAAATTGTATTATTTTAGTTAGGCGGTTGTGTATGTTGACCGTTTAACTGAAAGACACACTGCACACAGGAGAGCTGGGGCCTGTTGCACGAAAGTAGAATAAAGATATCCAGGATAAATGAAAAAGCGCAGCTTGACTTAGTGTGATCAGGCCATGTTTCATCCCTGTCTGTCCGCAGCCTTAATGCGCTGTGGCTGTGATGGAGTCTGGTGAGCAGACATTGGCCAACGTGTTTGTTCTGTGTATTTCTACTGTGCCGTCACTGTCCCCTGGGTTACACAACACATTAAGCCTACTAATGGTAGAAAGGATACATCCATGACTGCCACCATGCTCCTACAAGACTCAATGCTGAAACCATCTGTCTTCAGGTCCCCGTCTGAAACACAGGAAAGCATGTTTCCATGTCATTTATCTCTTTTAAAAGATGCATAGAAATGTGTAAGTAGTGTAAAAAGGACTGAATCCTGACAAGAGCATATAAGATCACAAAGAACTACAAGAAATATACACAGGGATGTGGAAGAAAAAAGTAAGTAAATATGAAACACGTCTTACGCTTTGTAATGATTCTGTTCAGGATGTTCATCAGCTCAGCGGGGCTCACTTCCATATCCTATTGGACAAATATTAAGCACTGTAAGCATCCCAAAGTCAGCAGAAACCTGTGCAGACACCCAACTGTATTGTGTGACATAATGCATGATGCAGAAACATTCTTTGAACCGTTCAAACCCCAAGTAGTCTTAGATGTGTTAATAAAATTGACTATATTTATAAGATTTAGGTGCCGCACCAGAGCCCGGTTTGGCAGCACCTACACCGAATGAATGTAACTAAAAAACTTTCCCCAAATCTAATGATTGTAGTCGGTCCCCGTTGGACTTATCATTATCTGCTCTAGCTTTTCCAACGTTTCAGACACAGATATGGTAAGAATAATGAAAAAACTAACATTTTTCCTGACAGATAAACCCTAAACTCCCGTCAAATACAGTACGTGCACCTGAATCTTCTACACATCGAGGGAAAACACTGTATATAGATAGTGTGGTTACTGCTGAAAACCAAAGAAATTCAAAGAGAAGCACAGGCAAACATAGCACTTACATCTCCAGCAAGTTGCTGGAAGACTCTGCGGAACTGTTTCTCTTCGTTGCTCTCATTCTGCTCTGCATATTGGACTGGTCTGCGGGGGGGAGGCTGCAGGACAGAGTCACAGCAAACATCAGAATCCACAGTTAGCAGAGCTGAAGGTCACATAGCGCTGGAAATATAATGGCTGTCACTCACAGGTTCAGAAGGCACGAACTGGGCTGGGTCGATGTTGCTACAAAAACAGGATCAACGGGTAAGACAGAGGTTTAGCCACAAATCAGCTTTTTTGGTTTTGACAGGTTAGACTTCGTGCAGATTCTCACCTGACAACCTCAATGAGGCCACTCATAAATTTCTTGGCAAAAAACATCTTGTGTCAACTGTGAATGCAAAACGCAAAGGATTTAGACAAAAGATTTAAACCACAGTCCAGGTTCTTGACTAACAATGTCAGCACGGTGGGAGCATGGTGTTAGGCATGTATCTATTAGGGGTGGGAGAAAAAAAGAAAAGAAAAATTGATACAGCATTGTATCGTGATATTTTCTGTGGCAATACTGTATCGATACACAGAAGCCAACTATCGATCTACTATATTATATATATATATATATATATATATATATATATGTCTAATATATCTATACATCATACATACATACATACAACATGTTGGTTAGTTTCCATCCATCCATCCATCGTTGTTCGTTTGTCTGCTTAAAAATCCCATTTTGCAGCAATACATTAAGTGAGATAACAAACAGAAGATATTTTTTCTTTTGATATAATATATATTATAATAATATATATAGATATATCGGTCATCAATCTATTCAAGGTGTGTGTTAAAAAAAATTATATTGTATTGTGACATAAGTATCGGGATTATATTGTGAGGCCTCTGGTGATTCCCACCCCCAGTATCTATGCAGTAAGTATAATCAAAATGTAAAAAAAGAAATGAATTTATGGCAGCAGTGATCACTTGTGGTTAGAGTAATACAGGTAAAATGTGAAAAGAAAAGTCACAACACTGACTATAGAAACTACTTTACGCAAGAAGAGTATTAGGGCCTCATGTGAAAAAATGTATTTGAGTTCTGAGTTTAAACTCAAGACTCAAATACATGTCTTCACATGTGGGCCTAATTGTCTTCAGTACTAACTAGACCTTAATCCCAATGTGATGCAGTTTTTTCTCTCAAATGTGGTTTTAGTCGGCGAATTGTTTGGTGCTGTGCAGGGGCCTATTTCATTCCTTGTGGAAATCTAATAACCAATAAGAATCAGAAAGCAGACCCAGATGGCACAAAGCATACTCAAACATACAACAACTGGTTAAACTTGCTGTCAATCAAGCGATGGCATTTCCTGTGGTATCTTTAATCTTATTAGAACACCCAATAAGGTATTGGGTGTGGGTATGGGAAAACATGTCAATGCCGCACCCAGATAGCGAAAAAAAGACCAGGTTTAAAAAGTTATCTTGGTGCATAATATGTAATAAACTTTATAGAGCCCACTGTAGCAGATAATTAGCATGTCCCACTTCAGCATTACCGAAAAGTTACGTTCCTACTAGCGGAGATTAACAGATTCCGAAACTTTAACCCCGCAAAAGATATAACATTAGCCAATTTAAGGCTAGAGCTAACGTTACATTATATTAACATTAACGTTATACTCTCGATAATTGGCATTATGTCAAGTTAGCTTATGTTACTGACACCATGAATTACGTCTGCCTAATTATAATACCATCAAAACAAACCCGTGCAAACTAGTAAGCGACAACATAGCTAGCTAACTTCCTGACGGTGCAGCTAAAGATGCTAAAACGCTAGCTAGCTAATTTACGCGTTAGCTAGGCTCGAATTAAGCTAACTTAAATGACTAGGTACACTGTCTGTCAAATTCCGCACAACTTTGCCGTAATGAACAACTATCTAACCATACATTGGTACTTTGATAACACAGACTTGACGTGTGCATTTAGTTACCTTAAGGCAACAGCACTTCGTAGAGTCGATAGCAGGATATTTGACTTGCTCTAAACTCAGCAGGCAGGAGCTCCAGTCACACACCCCAACCCTTTAGCCTATGGCCCCAACTGACGCTACAGAGAGGAACCGGGATGCGAGAGGATGACTCACAGTTGTTTCCGTCTTTGCTTTGGGTTTCAGTAAAAGCAATGACTGGCTCGATACGATTCGAGACATTGGTGGAAACAATGCACTTAAATTAGTCTTTTGTTGCGAGGTTGGTCTGGTTGCGCGAATGCCAACCAGTTGTCATGCTATGTGCGGATTTTTGTTTTGGACATGCGCAACGTACGCGGATAGACAATTTTCCTCTTTAGCTATATCATCTTTGTTGTTCTTCGCGCTATCTTTAAATTTCTCAATTTTTTAATTTATTTTTGCGTGCAAACTCAGTTACAGCATGTCCCATCTTCCTTCTATGGGATATGACCATAGACTGTATATTGATATTAATATTAACTGTCAATGACTGTGACCCAGGGAAGCTATAAAGTTCCCTTGGTCTTTGGAATTAAAATACCCCCCCTCCCCCAACATCATCACATACCCTTCACCATACCTAGAGATTGGCATTGTTTTATTTCAGTTAGCTTAATAGTTGGTTTGATTTGCATTGAGAGATGATCTTATGGAAAGTTCCCCATACTTATCACCATGTATGGTGAAGGGTATTTGATGATAGGGGGGGGGGGTTTTAATTCCAAAGGCCAAGAGAACTTTTTCAGGATGATTTTTTTCCCCTGCCATACATCCTTCAAGTTTTACTTTGATACATCTATCAATTAAAGATGTCTTGTTGTATCGTATTGTATTGTATTTCCTCTTTACTATACTGTATTCCTGAAATTCTTGGCCAACTGGCATATAAATGGTTAAATATTGGAATATCGGCACAAAAATCAAATGTGGACTGGAATCATCTGCCTCTCCTGCTGCAGGAGGCTCAGCCCCAGAACAGCTACCTCCTTCAGTTGGACTGGCTCAACTTTTTATTGCATGTATCTATTGTTAAGTTTGTGTTTAGTTTTGTCTTTTATGTATTTGTTGTTAAGTTTTACGTATTGAAAAGGCCCATCTAGGGACAGGCATTGCAAATTAGCTTAGGCTATAAATGCAAATAAACATTAAACCTGCTATTGAATCCAATGACTGTACACATTGTAATTGGATTCAAAGGTTTAAGGGTTAAACGAAAGAAAAAAGTTTTGTGTGTGTGTGTGTGTGGTGTGTGTGTAGGTGTGTGTGTGAAAACCAGCAGGTGGAGTAAGAGAGCAATTGACAGAGCTGAGTTAGAGCAACCACATTGCTGTATACTCTGCATTTAGGATGCAATAGGCAGTTAACATAAATGTAGATCTGTCTACGATTAAGCAACAATGGCTGATGTCCACTGTGCCCCCCCCCCCCCCCCCCCCCACCCACCATCGTCTGTTGGCATTTTTAGTCAGGCCTTCAAGATCCTTTTTTTGGACGTAGTGATATATATATTTTAATCATGACAAGGTTCTTGATGGATAACAGTCTGTTTTTTTCACATATCAGTTCGCAAGAGGATCCTCCACGTGCACCACCCAACAACAAACTCACCTGATGCAATGACATCATCAGATATTTTGTGCTTATATATACTGCTAATATTGCTGTATATAGAGAGCATCCTGGCACCATTGCTCACTATCTATCCAACTGATTTCCCATTAAACCGTGACAACAATCGTCGTATAATAGTGGATTTATCCGGCCTAGAATCTCTTGTTTCTTGACTTGAGTTGGTCTCAGTGCTGCTCTGTTTTTTAATCGTATAGCTACATCTCTTAATCCCTCGTGGCCAGCAGTATCGTGGTTGCCTTGACAGTGCAGACCCTTCTCCTGTTCTCTCCTCAACAGATAAGTCTCAGTATTCTCCCCTCTCATCCCACACAGTCATACGAATCATAAATACAACCGCAGCATGGCCATGAACAGCAAATGATGTTGCATTTCAAGACCTCTCTGCCCCCGACTACCTCCCATGCAATCCTAAAGAATCCTTTAGCATTTCTCCGCACAGTTACAGCTTCAACAGTAATCATCCTGAAGATTCGTTTTTCTTCCTGACCTTAACTCTGCAATTTTCCCTTCAATTGAATGTTCTTCACTTGCTGGGATCTAATCTCCCAAACCACAGGCTCGATGCTGCTTTTTACGACTTTCTTTCCATACATCTGGGGTGTAACCTGATGTTTAAGATGTGCTAATATACGATGTGCAGTGCAGAAACAGTGATATGTGTCCTTCAGATCCCACTCCAGCTAAAATTACTCCATCCATGAAATAGAGGTATCCATGGTTACATCAGGAGCCATGTTAAAGGGTGCCTCAGCGTAGCTCTATTCTCTTGCAGTCCCCACCTTTTCCCCCTCATTCATCATTTGAAAGAAATCACTGTGCCACCTCAAGGTTTCCGACAGCTCTGATTTGGTTTTGCAAATGCGATTTGCAGGGAATAATTTCAATAACATTGATGAAGATAGAACGGCTATTAAATAGCACTGAATTATGAATGCAAACCGTATTACACCTGCGGTTATACCTGCTTGACTTTGAGTCAGTGAAATGCAGAGCTCGCGGAGTTCAGTGCTACCGAGGCTGCTGCGGGTTGAAATATTGTATAGGAGCATCCCCAGTACGACATATTTGCAGTCTTCAGAACAACTTGTTACCTTGACAACGCAATTTTATCATTCAAGCCCATTGCTACCCTGTCTCACAGCAGGAATCAAATGTGCCTTAAATGTATACTGCTGCAGGGTTTTACACCTCAATTCAAGGCAGAAACGAGACATCGGATGGGTTGAGATGTGCAGAACATTTTGAATTATGATTTCACTCTGTCGCTGCACTGAGGACAATGTAAGAAAGAGTCTCGCCTTTACATGTTGGAGGCGCTTTTGATGTAAAGTGCTAAACACAAAGCAGATTGGGTGATTAAAGCAGATGTTGGAAGATACTGTTGGGACCTAACATGCTGTTGTGTATCACAGAACTGAACCACATAGCAGATATTTTAAGCATTTGTAATATTTCTGAACTGGCATGGCATTTAGAGGGATGAACTGTAGGGGATTGGAGAGAGGAGTTCATGCATTCAAATTGGGAACATGGAATTCTCCAAACACCAGTGGCCTTAGGGTGGCCGCTATTTCCAATGACTTGCTCATGCAGTTATTTGCCTAACTGTCAGGCCACAATTGCAAGTTTGTTAGTCATTCTGATAATTGTTATGCAAGCTACATGCAGGCTTTTCCGCGAGGCGAGTCCATCTGCTGCTGTGTGTCTCTTCCACCGACTTCCACGAGCCTCCAGGAAGGAACGTCATCATTTTCCAAAGTAAATCATAAGCAATAAACTTTTATATTTGAATTTTAAAATGCCAGAGTAGTTAGAGGAAATAGATATCCCTTCTTTTCTCTAAGTACTGTACTCTGGGTTTTCTACTGTAACTATCAGAAGGGAGATGGGACTGAAGGTTTCACTTAAATACAGGGTGCTGTTCAAAATTATGGAAATATTGAGATTATGAGCCACAAGCACTGCTGTCTCCCCCAGATAATTAGATCATTTTGATCACACACCAAAAACAGTAAACACACAGTATACACTGTATACAATTAGAATAAGTATTATATTTATATACATACTGTATATAATTAGAATAAATATTATATATATAGAGAGTGTGTATACAATAAATATATATATAAATGTGCTTTATACATACTGTATGTACACCATTTATATATTTTTATTGGAATTATATATATATGTATAAATAATTCTATATAAGTATATATGATTAATTAATTCCAAAAACAATAAATATACAGTATATACTGTATATAATTAGAATAACTGTTATATTTTATATGTATATATACACACCAAAAACAGTAAATATACAGTAAATACTGTATGTATTAGAATAAATATTACATATATAGTATATACAATAAATATATATGTATAAATGTGCTTTACATATACTGTATGTACACCATTTATATGTATTTACTGGAAATATACATATATAAATAATTATTATATATTATATATATATATGTATATATATATATGTTATATATATATATATCTATATATATAGATATATATATACACACAGTGGAATTAATTTCATTTTGTACATCTAATTGTTCCCTGTTTTATTTCTAATTTCACTTTGATGGTGTCAAACTCCAGGCCCGCGGGCCAAATCCGGCCCCTCACACATACTGATCCAGCCTGCACGTGAACTCAGGCTCAGAATACATTTTAGCCCGCCTACGCTAAACCAAAAAGGCCGTACACTGTTTTCAAACTGCGATTACGTGACACTCAAAGCAAAAATTTGGTAAATTTGCTGACTTCAAGACTCAGAAAATTCTCCCAGAACAGAGAGTTTTCATATTCAGGCTGCGAAACGTGTTGCTGGGAGTCGGCTTTTGAAAACGTAGTCATTGTTTCGCTTGATTTGCTAAACTCCTTGATGACTAAGGATGTTAAAGCAACACTGTGTATCTTTTCCCACTTCCCCTACAGGTTGTCAGGTTGCTAAAAGTGGTATTTTTAATTAGGGTTTCATGTTGATCAAACTGTAAGTAAGAAGACTATGTTAGACATGGAATGATACAGTCGAGATATTAGACTTTTCGTTTAAATAAAAGCATGTTAATAGACAACACATGTCTGGCCCTTGATGTTGTTCTCATGTTCCAGTGTGGCCCTTTGGGAAATTAAGTTTGGCACCCCTGGTCTAAATGCTGCCTCTTGTCACGGGCCAGATCCAACCTCTGTTCTTCTTCACACTGCCGGGAACAACATTACTGTGGAGATATATTCAATCCCCTCTTATTCATCTCTTTAACTTAGTCTAAACAGGTCAAATTCGTCTGCTTCTCAGGTCGATAAAACAAAACAACTTCCCTGCAGGAACACTGTGGACACAACCTCAGTACACAGCCCTGCACATGTGGGTGTAATGTCATCCTTTTCACTTGGGTGGCTGAGCTCAGAAGATTAGGGATGTATTTGGTGGATAATGAACAAGGCCAAACAGTGTAGGAGGAATGGCTGTGTGCTGGATGGCTCACAGACGTCATCACATAAAAGGCATGGCAGTCTAAATTGCTGTGGAAGTTTGAATTGAACTAACTTTACTGAAGTTAGAAGTATAAGCGATGAGGACTGTGTTTGCATTCAATGATAACTATATACATATTACTTTGGCGGGCTTTCCATTGGGTTTAGGGGCGGAGCGAGGGGGAGAGTTTTGGTGCTCCAGCCACAAATCTTTTTTCCAAAACCCTAAATCTTTAAGGGTTTTGAAACAACTTCAACATTTCACATCATTAACACTGTATTTTACGATCCCAGTTTGTGCAGCTCAGCTGTGCGGGGCTTAGACTAATATAAATTCCCATTATTGGTTGGTGTTGAATATCAGATGCCAGGCAGTCAAGTTGTTCCTGATTCATTCCTCACTCTTATCGGACTAACTACTCCCATTTTGGTGTAGCAGATTGTTGCTGATGTTTGTAAATGGTCTACAACCACAGCCACCCTACAGCGCCTGAATTGGACCACAAAAGGTGCCAGCACCCTAATCCCACAGCTGAATGACATGACAGTCGTATGAGTCTTTGACATATTTGTATTTATTTATACCCCAAACTATTCAACAGTTCTCTCTAAGAAGCCTGATTTGACTGCCAATCCCAAAGTCAAATTGTCACAGTATCATTCCAGTTATATGGGGTGCTGAATGTTGATATTCTCTTTTTTTAAGATTTTTTTTTTGTTTGTTTTTTCCCTTTATTAGACAGAGACAGTGGACAGACGTGAAAGGGGGAGAGAGATGTGGGACGACACGCAGCAAAAGTTCCGCTGCAGGACTCAGCCAACGTGGGGCAGGCGCCCTTACTGGGTGAGCTAGAGGCTGCCCCATACGTTGATTTTACAGATAATGTATTGTTTACTCCCAATAAATCATAATTGATATATGTCAGCATGTTAATACTACTTTTAATAACAATTTAAAGTAAGGGTACTCATGTGGACACAAGTCATTATTGCCAGTCCTCAGTATTGGTGAGTACTGGCCCATTTCAGGCACTGCCACTCTATGGGAACAAAGCAAGCTCTTTAATCTGGACATAAAACATAATCAACTACCAAATCTGGTATCTATTATCCAACAGCCTACTCTCAGTAAACAAACCCAACTATTAACTATATCCATGTAAAGCAGGTGGGAAATTTATGCTGCTTGTCACCACATATACACCAAAATGTGACTCCTCATTAGGGGAGCATTGTGTCCATGTAAACACAGCGCTCTTTAACATTTCAAATGTGCTCCGATTCAGCACTCCAGAAATCGATCTATTCACAAAAGGTGTCGGTCGCAATTATTTACACACTCGACCTTCCACTTGAGTGTGGCAGTGTAGAGGACATGTGTCCAACTTAAGACCAGCGGGCCAAATCCGGTCCCTCGGAAATTTTTATCCGGTCCGCATATCAACTTAAGATTTTTGTGCACCTAGTTGTGCGCCAAACCAAAACCTGAATAACTGTTTTCACTCAAAGCACAATTTGTCAGATTTGAGACACAAGCAGTGAGTGTTTTCATATTAAGGTTGTGAAACTACGTTCTCACGTAAAATGGGGACGTTTGGACGGTGGCTGCCAAGGTCCAAAGGGACGAAAAAGGTGTGTCTGTATAACGAACTGGGGAGAGCAGCAGCTACACGGGGTTTAGCGAGTAGGTGGGGGATGGGTCAAACACTTTCACCCGGAGACCGGGGTTTCCTAAAGTCGCTGTCTTCCATAACCGTCCCATTATTCCAGCGTCACGGATACATAAGCCCCCCCCACAATCTTTTCCTTAGCCCTTGTGTTGTCTTCCCATCAACTATGGTCACTTTCTTTCAAAATTATGATCACTTTTTTAACATTTGTGTCACTTTTTCAATGTTGAGGGGAGCCTTTTCTGATATTTTCAATGTTGACGTTTTCAGCGCTTATTTCGACAGTCCATTTTTCGTGACAGTGATTTTTTTTTAATGTTTTTGGATATTTTTAATGTTGCCGTTTTCAGCGCTTGTTTTGACGGCCTATTTTCTGGGGGAAAAAAGAAAGAAATGAACTGAAAACGGGTCAAATTTGACCCAAGGTTAACCTGAGGGTTAACATAACAGCGTCAAAAGGGACGCCAATTGTCCCGACCAAGCGAGTTTAGATAAGACGCTAAAGGAGACTTCAGAGCGTCAATAACGACGACAAAAGCCAACAACCGTCCCATTATTCCCGCGTCACGGAAACGTAAGGCCCCCCACGACCTTTTTTTTTTTTTTTTCTTTTTTTTTTTTTTTTTTTTTTTTTTTTTTTTTTTTTTTTTTCTTTTTTTTTGTTTTTTTTTTTTTTTTTTTTTTTTTTTTTTTTTTTTTTTTTTTTTTTTTGTTTATTTCCTTAACCCTTGTGTTGTCTTCCCGTCAACTATGAAAAAAAAACTGTTTTTATTATTATCACTTTTTCCAACATTTTTGTCACTTTTTTAATGTTTTGGTGATTTTTTTGATGTTTTTTTTCACAAGAAAGTTTTTTGGATATTTTTAATGTTGACGTTTAAAAAAAAAAGTGATAATAAAAGCGTCAAAAGGGACTATTGGCGTCCCTTTTGCGGTTTTTTCAAATTATTATCACTTTTTCCAACAATTTTGCCACTTTTTCAATGTTGTGGGTGATTTTTTTGATGTTTTTTCCAAAGTTTTGGGATATTTTTAATGTTGACGTTTTCAGCGCTTATTTCGACGGCCCATTTTTTGTAAAAAAATAAATAAAAATTAACTGAAAACAAGTCAAATTTGACCCAAGGACAACATGAGGGTTGACATGACAGCGTCAAAAGGGACGCCAAAGGTCCCTACCAAGCGGGTCACTTTTTTTCAAAATTATTATCACTTTTTCCAACATTTTTGTCACTTTTTCAATGTTGAGGGAGCATTTTTGATATTTTTGAATGTTGACCTCTTTTAGCGCTTATTTCCACAGCCCATTTTTTTGTGAAAAATAAATAGAAATGAACTGAAAACGGGTCAAATTTGACACAAGGACAACATGAGGGTTGACATAACAGTGTCAAAAGGGACGCCAATAGTCCCGACCAAGCGAGTTTAGATAAGACGCTAAAGGAGACTTCAGAGCGTCAATAACGACGACAAAAGCCAACAACCGTCCCAACTAAAAAATTATTATCACTTTTTCCAACATTTTTGCCACTTTTTTAATGTTTTGGGTGATTTTTTTGATGTTTTTTTCAAAGTTTTTGGATATTTTTAATGTTGACGTTTAAAAAAAAAGTGATAATAAAAGCGTCAAAAGGGACTATTGGCGTCCCTTTTGACGTTTTTCAAAATTATTATCACTTTTTCCAACAATTTTGCCACTTTTTCAATGTTGTGGGTGATTTTTTTGATGTTTTTTCCAAAGTTTTGGGATATTTTTAATGTTGACGTTTTCAGCGCTTATTTCGACGGCCCATTTTTAGTAAATTTTTTTTAAATAATAACTGAAAACGGGTCAAATTTGACCCAAGGTTAACATAACAGCGTCAAAAGGGACGCCAGTGGTCCCGACCAAGCGAGTTTAGAAAAGACGCTAAAGGAGACTTCAGAGCGTCAATAACGAAGACAAAAGGCACCGGACCAAGCGTCCATGTTTTAGGAGCTGTGAGTCAGATGTGTGGCAGCCTGCTTTTAAAATGCAATCATTGCTTTGCTTGATTTGCTAAACTCTACGATGGCTAAGGAACTTCTTTTTTTGACTTTTTAAGGGCTTCATGTCGACCACACTGTAAAGTGAGAAGACCATACGAGACATGCAAAGACACAGTCAGAGATATTTGACTTTTGTGATTAAATAAAAGCAACACACTCCGCACATCTGGCCCTGGGTGTGAGTCTCATTTTTTTTACAGTGTGGCCTTTGGTGAAGTTTTAACAGTCCTGGTGCAGAGGGACAAGGTGGAGAACAAAAATAACAGAAGACAAGTGATGTTAAAATGAACATTTATAATGACTCTTTGTTGCCGTCGCAAAAATAATCTTTAAAAAACAATTCAATTATTAACACTGAAATGCTGACTTCACTGGTAGTCCACGAGTCATAAAACACAACTCACTGAATTTCTTTTACAAACACAGTACTACAGTTACATTAAATAGTCATTACCGTTTAAATCTATTAATGAAGAATGTTCAAATAAACCAATAATATAAACAATGACACTTTTAAAATCCTCTCATTTTCCTCGCCATAGTAGCTGTTGTCTTTTTTTTTTTTGTTACCAACAGTGTATCATTTAGAAAATATACGGCTTCCGAGATGTTTCTCTGACAAAAGCAGAAAACAGACTGGCAGCATAACAATAATGGCACACAAGCTCGAACGTCGCACAATTAGGGTGATGTTTATCAAGGGGAGTGGAGATGGGACGTAACCATTCCAGTGATCTAACATTTAGTTATGTAGGCTGGCTGCCTTTTGGCTCAGTATGGAATTATTTGGCACTCTTTTGGACAAATATTTGCCATAAAAGCTTTCACACTTTTTTCGAAAATGGCACAAGAAGACATGTCCCTTTCATTTCTGAATATATTCAGGGGACTAGTTTCCATTTTAAAAGACATATAAATGCTGTCCTAGAAAGCCCTTTAGGTAGTTAACATTGTGGACTTTCACAGATTCTCCTCGTCACAAACATAACAACGTCATTTAAACCAAAGAGAAATATACCCAATCAACAAAGCATCACTTTTCTTAGGTCGGAATATATTTGATCTTATGCTGTCAGTCCATTTTTTTTTTTTTCCGAGGTGGAAAGAACAGAGGTTTAACGAAGTAAAAACCCGGAAAAAAGAAATTTTACAATGACGTGGAAATGGTTGCAAGGTACCGGCATGCTTTCTTCAGTTTCCACTTAAAGCAAGAACCCTGCGTAATTGTCCAGATAACAAGGAAAAACAAAAAGAACAGTCTCGCAGTTTTGACACATAATGGGGTGGAAAATATCCAACGCATACATGTGTTCCTGGGGGGATGAAGAAGGTCAACTAAGTTCATGGGAGGTTCAGAGGGTCAAGGACAAAAAAACAACAACAACAAAAAAAACGGCCTCGCGTCAGGTTGGCAAAGAATCCTGTGTTTTTCTCGGACGAAAAGGGGCTCAGAAACACCTTAATCCGTTTAAAGGGCCGACACAGTAGCAGGTGCTCGGTGTGATGGAACACAAATGGCGATGTGGTGCGGGCTGAGAGAGTGACACTCGGGGAGAAGAGGTTTTAAGAGAGACGTCTGAGACGGTTTTTAAGTGTCCGTGAGGGGCGGATGAATGTCCGGGACACAGTTGGAGTGAGAAAAAAAAACCTAACTTTTGGAATGATACTGTAATTTGTTTGGCATTTCGGATGTGAAGCGGTGGATGCAAGGACAGGAGGGGGTTGTGACACAAAAGAATGAGAGAAGTATCATTCGTGTAACACGGCCTTTACCACTCATAGTCTAATGGGTTTTCCTCTGTGATGGGATTTGTATCGTGTTGAGGTGGCAGAGGCAATCTTCATTTATGCTGGTGCCGATTATGTCTCTCAGATCTGACTGTTTACACCAGCCAGACTTTGAGCTTACATCCCTCAGTGCTTCAATCCCAATTTCGCTGGGGGATATGAAACGCATTTTTCCACTGCAAATTGCACACAAAAAAAAAGCACAAAAAGTGTACAGATCCGTCCTGGTTTCACATGGTTGGTTCAAAAACAAAAGCACTCAGTGATTGACACAAACCTCTGCAGAAGGGAATGTGAAGGAGAAGCCTTCAAGTGAGGAAACAGGTGCTACTTTTCTATTTTGTCCGAGACTCCAGCCCTTTCCATCATTCATGAGACCCAACAGGATCAGGGAATAAATAATAATAATAATAATAATAATAATAATAATAAAAGTAAAATCAGAGCAACAAAGAATGGCAAAAACAAATCACATACTGTTGAAAGCCAACATGGTTTTGCTTCATTTCACACCCAATATGACCCACTGATCAGTAAAGTGCATTTATGCAACACCCAACAAACAAGATAATGTTGACAGCGAATCGGAAGTTGTGTTAAAAAAAAAGCATATCTTGTTCATGACTATGGCCGTGTGTGGCCTACCTGACTATAGTTGAAATCTGTTATTGACATAGATATTAACTCTACATGTATTTGACATTCCTGCCCTGAATTTACATTAACGACTGGTGACATTCGACAGAAATCAAAACAGAGTGAATGGGTACATTCATAGATTAGATCTGGGCTTTCAAGCTGTGACATTTTTTTTTTTTTAAACACATTATGGGACAGGTTATATGAGGTTCAACCTGTTTGTCAAAGAAATGTGTGCCTGATATGCTAAAAAAAAAACAAAAAGAAAAAAAAAAGAAAAACACAAGGAGCCAATGCACTGAATAACATTTTCACGTTTGCTTTTTTCACATTTTTAATACTCCTCACTGTACCTAAAAATCAAAATATCTTCTCGGATGACGTTTAGAGTCATGAACTTGATCAATGAGGATTTGATCTGTGTGTGTGTGTGTGTGTGTGTGTCTTTTTTTCGGGCCAACATGACAATAATGAGCTCCCTCCCAAATCACAATTAAAAAAACAATTTTTTTCTTTTTTTGTTTTTAACATGAGGCGAGTAAACTTAAGTGCTTTACATTTGACTACATGCAGCGTAATGTCTTTGAATGTTGCGAGACACCTCGCAAAATTTTTGTAAAATATTTTTTTCCTCCATAATTTACTTTGATACCATGCAATAGAAGACGTGCAAAAAGATAACACCTAACTCCACGAACACATTTTTGATTGTTAATGGTATGTTATGAATGCTTATAACATGTTATGCTTAGTCCATGCTGGCCTATAGAGACATTTGTGAGACAGCAGTACTGAAGCCACGGGTCAAACAAACACACAAGGGATGCATGGAGTGTAAAACAACATGGATCCATAAAAATCACAATCTTTAACTCTTACTCTATGTACCTATGGGATAAAAACAATGCACAAAAAGTTCTTTGTCCTTTGTTTTTCTTAAGTTATGTATTTGATTATCTTTTTCTTAACTTAAAAGACAGTGTTTGATTGGCACTTTGATCAGCACTTCTAAACAAGTTATTGATATCTAACATTTGATCGCACATCTACAATTTCAGAAGCTGCGGAGGTCTAGTTTGGCACAGGTTGTACTATGAAGTCTATTATTACTTTTACTATCTTACCAATACTGTATAGTATTCTATACACCTCGTTTTATGCTCCAGCCGTTTAGAGCATTTCTATTTAACAGACCAGACATCTTTTCAACTAAAATATTTTGTATAGTTTACTTATCAAATAGCAGCATTTTCATAACTTACAAAAAGTACATGTAAACCTATTCATTCAAAAAATCTTAGTAATTTCAAAGGTTCATACAACAGACATAAAACACAAAACAGGACAACATGCTACTATATTGCTTCCAATATTCTTTACATTTTCTTACTGTCAAACTAAATCATCAATGACAGAAATATGGACACCACCAGGTCGATGATGAGTCATCATAATGCACAAACAAATTTTGCGAAGCTAATCTTAATCAGGCTTAGTTGGCACTCTCATCATCCACACAAATATAACATAGTTCACATTGTATCGACAACGCTGGACTGCATTTGGACTACAAACTAGAATAGCTACATTAAAGTACATATAGATCATATGACGTGACATATTGTATTCCACAGAAATGAATTCTAGTCATTTTTCAGATAAGAGGATATGCATAAAGGATGTCATTGTTTCGGCTTGAGGTCACAAACAAGTTCCCACCTTACTCTCGCTATCGTATGCATTCGGTCCTTACTACGCTTTAATTAGAAGCTGAAGCTCGAGCTCGGTTTGTTCAGCCGACGTGTGAATATCTATTCAACCACGATCTGGCTTTTTTTTGGGAGAAAAAAAACAGCACGTTCTCTTCCCTTAAAAAAAGGCCATAGTTCACGGTCTAAACGTTTCTTAATCCTACGTGTTCTTCTTCTAGAGGGAATTTGATACTTTGAGCGTTGAACGTTGCTGGTTGGTCTTGTGGGTGTCACAGTTTCGGAGGCAGGTGTTTGTCTGTGCATTTTAGCCTTGTGGACTCTACGGCCTGGGGAGATATGTTCTTACCCTTTATGACCTATAGTGCATAACTCCCGCCACCAGCACACCCAACACGCCGCCCATGAGAAGACAAGACGGGAGGAAAGGAGAAAGAGGGGGAGAGCACGGTGTAGGAAGAAGCACGGACAGGGGGTTAGGACACGGGAGGAACCTCGGAGAGGGACAGCAACATGCAGGGGAATAAAAAATGCCGAGAGAAAGAGGAAATTGAATGAAAGGGGGCAGAGAGAAATAGTGGTTTGGCACAATGTAATGATCCGAGAGCTTTGAAGGAGAGCTCTCTGTAGTCAAGCAGTCCAGTTGCATTGATAGAACATCCCCTTTGTTGTTGTTGTGCTTGTATCTTATTATAATGCTAAACTCTTGGGCAGTAACAGGTCATTTTTAATGCTTTTATGATTGCATCGGTGGCCAGATTGTACGTGGTTATGGATGACGGTGAGGCCTTCCAGACACGTAGTGAAAGGAGAGATTTCAGTTAGGAAGAAAGGCTCACTGTTGCAATGTTCAGACACAAAGAGTTGTTTCAAACACTTCCATATCTGTTTACTTTTAAACATGACTCATGACAAATGAAGAGAGAAAATAAAAAGGCTATTTGTCAAATCCCCCCCCCCCTCCCCCCCAAAAAACAGGAATGGTTCAGATTTTCTAGGACACTGTTCAGCACCAACCCTCACAGCCGTGTATTCAGGAAGCTGATCATAGAGCTTGGGTTGATGGGGACAATTGAAAGATGTCTTTAAAAGTGGGGGAAGAGGGACGTAATCAGACTGGAGAAAAATACAGTGCAGGGTAAAAATGTGGAGAGACTAATTTGTGGTTTCGCTGATTTGAAAAAAAATCAAAATGTCTGATAATTTAAGTGCAATGCATTGGAACTGGTGTACAGAAACGGCACAAGATGCTGGAGAATAAAATGCTCTTGTGGAAATATATGCCTTCTGTCAGTATTGGTATACGTCGGGTTTATGTGACATAGATGTGCACATTGAAATATACTCACATCCCGGCAGGGACAGACATGCTTTACATTGTGTTCTTAATGTCTCACAGTGCAGTCTTCAGAGACCCAGTGTACTCAGGATGAACACCATGGATAGCAGCACAGAAGGAAGCCAAGGTAATCTTCGAGTGCTTGGAAATTGCTCTAGACAATTAGCCTCCCTGCATTAGACAAACAGTTGCCCATAAAAGACAACAATGCCACTTCACACTTCACGATGTTTTTATTAGGCGCTCCAGCCGCAGCCGGTGAGCGTTAACGTGTTTTTGGAACGATAACAGACTGCCTGAACTGAAGTATCATTTTTGTCTCGATGCAAATTGGGAAGGACGGCTCACAGAAAGAAAAGAAAGAAGAAGAAAAAAAAAAGTGAGTCCAAACCTTCTTTTTCAAGTGTCATTCAACTTCCCTTTCATTGGCGTGTGTGTGTGTGTGTGTGTGTGTGTCTCTTGACTATTTGGTACCCTTAATGTAAAGGCAATCGTTTCTTTGTTCACAGATATTGGTTCATACAGCTTTTCTTAAGAAAATGCTTTTGCAGCGCTGTGTTCCCTTTGCTGATTGAACTGGTTTGACACCGCTTCAAAGGTAGTCTGAGCGTGAAGTCGTTTCTCGGGAGTTACAAATGTGTGACTAAGGCAAAACACTTTGTCAGGTAAAATCTAGATGATGGCCCAATTTTCTTGTGAAGACAAACAAACAAAAAGAAAGACCTGCATTGGGAACGCAGATGGACTTGAAATATTAAGACTGGATTGCTTTCTATCATGAAAGGCTGAAATCAATCCTTTTTCATTAGGTGAGAGGCTGGGTCGGATCCAATGGGCTACTGATGGCTGGACGACACGTCGGCTTTTTGAAACCAAGAGAATAGACGCCAGAGGGATTTTGAATTCATGGTTAAGGAGATAGAAACCTAATCCTATAGCACCAAGAACGGGTTAAACAACATATTTCGGTGTTTGTAGCTGTGGCTGAATATGCAAATGTGTTTCAGTGTTTGCGGGAGCGTTATCTAAGCATGTTCGTGTGAAATATATTCATACATTCCTGTGTGTCTCCTCTATCCTCTCACATTGATTATTTAACCCCTGAACTGTGCTCGCGGACAGCGACAGTGAAGTTCAGACTGGGCTTGAGTTATACATCTCTCTCTCTTTTTTTTTTTTTTCACTGCAACACAATATTTGATCCCTGTAAATAAAAAATAGCGATAGGCTAATGTTGTTTTTACATTCAGATCAACCTGCATTCACAGGTTTTCATAATCTAGTTGTGTTTGAATGAGACCATGTCAATAAATAAAGGATAACAAATATAAAATACCCAAATTTAGAAACTTCAATTATGGCACGAGCCAGAATTCAACATATGTCAACATAGATGTGATTTCTTTAAAGAAATGATACTCAGATTGCTTCCCCATACACTGAGATGACCTCAGGTGCTAGTCGTAAAACCTCTCCCCTGTCAGCAATGCCTTCTGCATTGTACACAAAGAGCAAGGTTTGTAAAACAGCTCTATCAGCTGGCTGGTACTTCATCTGAACCGCTCAACTCACCGGGAGCCGAGGTTTGCAACCGAAATTAAACCCAACAAAACCCAAACCAAAAAAAAGAAAAAAAACAGCTATGAGGTTTTGGAGGAGGGTGAAACCCTGCGGCCTCACCCTTGAATCTGCAGCTTGGCAGTGGACCAGTTCAGCTTACTCTGATCACCATCGTCAAAAGGACTCGACACAAACTTTTAAAAAACATCAGGACAGTCAGTCCTAAAAACACATTCACATATCACACACACTTATCTTGGATGTCTCCCCCACCTCCTCCTTTGTGATTCTTTCATTTGAGACTGAAATATTGAACAGATATTTGGACGTTTCTTTTTTCTATTCATTGTGACCCTCTCAATTCCGTTCTATCTCTGTCTTCATCCTTTCCTTCTTTCCTCTTCTTTTTCCTTTTTAGCCCACCTTTTGTGGGTTGGTAGCGCGCACGCCCTGCTCGTAAGTGATCCTCTGGCTGATCAGATACTGCGCTGCTTGCGTGGCGGCCGGCGACCCTGTTATGGTAACTTTACGGTTCCGAGTACCAGGAATGAACTCTCCCTTTTTGGAGATCTGGATGCGGGCTCCTGTTAGCTCCTGGTACTCTACCAGCGTTTTCCCTCCTTTCCCCAAAATGGCGCCAACCAGATTCTCGGGCACAGCAATCTCAACCACGTCCTTGGCCCCATCCGCCAGCTTCTCTGTTGCCAATAGGGAGGAGGCCATCAGTGGGGACGAAGCATTTAGGTAACCATTGGATGCCCCTGTAGCAGCTGCTAGAGAACCCAGGGAGAAGCCCCCGAGGCCTGCAGCGGGGTGGCCAGCGCCACCGGAGGCATCGCTAGCGTAGGAGGCCAGAAGGTTAGCCGCGGCCGCAGCAGCCGGGTTAGCGCTAGCTGCCACTGCAGCAAGGACCCCGGAAGCAGCGGCAGGGTTGAGGCCCAGACCTAGGGTGTTAGTGTTGTAGCCATAGCTGGCCAGCGTGTTGAGGGCTGAGGTGATGGCCAGCAGATCATTGCCAGAGAAGGTGGACATGGTAGCGGGGAAGGCGCCCATTCCTGTCAAGCCGGCCTGGCCCAGGAGGCTGG
>NC_045745.1:3320763-3324247 GCF_008692095.1 Etheostoma spectabile | reverse complement strand
AGCTGCCGCGGCTGCGTTGGGCATCACCTCGGCCGTGTTAGCGTAGGGGGAGCCGGTGGGATTGGAGTTGGCCACGGGGCCCGAGACGTTGGAATAGCTGATGTTGAGGCAGCTGCTGCTCTGAGGGTCCTCCTGGATCTTCTGTACTATGATTTCCACAGCCTTGCGGTTCTGTTCGGGTTCCCCACTGATGGTTACCACCCGCTCCTGGAGGTTGATGCCCTCTGGCTTCTGGGAGAGCTGCACCCAAGCCCCTGACTGCTCCATCACTGCTTTCACTGTGGCTCCGCCCTTGCCAATGATCAGCCCAGCTGTGCTATTGGGCACGATCAATTTGGCCTGTAGAGAAATAAAAAACAGATTGAAGTTGCGAAACAAGGCAGCAAGAGGAGGATTTAACAGCATAAATGGTTGAGGGAAAGAGTGTTACCTCTCACTGAGTCAGAGTACTATACCAGCCCCCGCTTTACTCAGCGATTTGTTAATCCCAGGGGTTTAGGCTGCAGCTGCCACACGGCTCTGTCTTGCTATGAAAGACTGAAGGTAAAAATAACCACATACTCTCACATTTTCCTGACCCCACCAGACTGTGGGTCATGGCCCAGATAACCAATAAGACCGCGGACTAATAAACAAGGTGTCCTGGAAGTGAACAGTTAGTACCACATAGTGACCACACATCCTCATGACCTTTATCGACCCCACACTATCTCACCTGTTTGACGCGGTCGGGGTTGACGGTGGTCTGCGGCTGCAGTATGCTGACTGGTTCAGGTTTCTGGGCGCTCTGGGGCATCTCGCGGACTTTCTCCGCAATGAAGTTGTGGACGCCATTGAGGGCTTCAACTGTACCCTGTATCAGACAGACGCGCTCCGTTGTTCCTGTGGCGATAAAGGAAGGAAGAGGACAAACACAAGGGATCCGTTACTGTAATGTGCTCTGAGTGGGTACTCGGTGAGCAGATTTGAGGGATTGGACTAAAATCTACATTTATACTAAGATGTCTTGGCAATGAAACATGTTTCTTGACATTTCACAAAGAGAACCAATTACTAAGCTGTTCCTCGCTTCCTCCATTTACACAATCAACAGAGAAACAGCTGAAAGACAGAACCGAGCCACGGGGGGAGGGGGGGGGGGGGGTGAGGGGATTCTCTTCAATGATGTAACTCTTTCAGATAATAATACTGAGCCCGTCCTTGCCTTGCAGCTCCAATAGACTAAACACACGCTTGTTCCTCCTCTATTTTTTTTTTTTTCTACACCCACATTGACAACCCAACCAACATTCCGTTGCCATGGTAAAGGGGCCAAGCCGTGGAAACAGGTGATGCAACAGCGAGTCCTTTATACTCTGCCTGCACGATTTTTAAAACACTCTCCCTTTTGTATCATCCTTTCTGCCTCTTTAACATTTACTGTTCTTTGGCTGAAGTAAATAGGAAATGTCTACTGATTTTCTTAGACTTAACAAATAGCGTGAATCTGAATAAGGTCAATATTTTACTGAGAGGAAAGTGTCACATTTATCCCATTGATGGAGTAAAATGTGTAAATGGGTAGACCAGCTAACAAGGGGATCTCTGAGTGTCTTTGAGGCATTGCTTTACTTTCATTGTTGGCAATTTCTAATTCAACTGAATCTCAAATTAAAAGATTGGGTGACACGCACGTCTACACCGGTCCTCCAAGTGTTTCTTAAAACACAGAAAATGCTAAAAACAAATCCAGGGAAATTATGGATATAGAAAGTCAAAGTGCAAGCAAATCAGGAAAAGCAGTAGGAATTTCTAATTGGGCAAAATTGGGGAAAGGGAACCTGATCTGCATGAACTTATTGGTATAGTTATTACGTTCACCGTTACATGGTCACTTTATCACTTTAATACTGGACTCAACACTGACACTTTGATAATAATTGATGGTCTTTTTTCTTTCTTTATTTGGCAAATGTTCTTATTGTAATCATTTTTATGACTGTTATTTTGTTGTCTTTATACTGTCTTTTTTTATTTGTTTTTTTCTTGCAAAAACTGCTGCTGGAATTTTCCATTTCCTCGTGGGAGTCATCCCAAAAGGATTAATAAAGAGAAGTCTAAGTCTATATACATATGGGCCTATGAAAAACATTCAAATAAAAGTTTTTTCTGAACATTTGACCATAATTCTGACTGCAGGATTTGTATTTTGGTTTATTTTGGTCACTTTATGTTAAAATAAGGTGACCAAAATAGGGTCAGGCTATACATAAAACCTCTAAGAGGTTTAGACAGAAGCACAGGTGTTACTGTCCTGCACCTGCCGGTCATTCTTGAAGTGACAAAGTGACAGAGTACAGATACTTGACCTGTTGGAGATGTTTATGTCGGCCCATAAAAATGTCAGCCCATAAAATCTGCAGTCGGAAACAGACAGGATAAACCGTTGTTTCCCATTGTTTCTATTAACGGTGTCTTTGCTGCAGGATATTGTAAAAGAACAGTATGTATTGTGTATTGAATGCTGTTGTATATGCAGTTAGGATACAAACATAAGGCAAATATTATTAAATACAAGGAGAAAATGAAATGTGTGCATGCAAAACTTAATCACACTAGAGGTCAGCATTAAAAAACTGAGGCTGACAGCAATTTCACCTTAGTCTGATTTATTGGAATAATCTACTTCGCATCTAGAAAGGTTTTGAAGAAGTGACAGTGCTGCATCCAGGTGAGTTTATCCTAACAGAGACCGTATCTACAACTTTTGACCACACTATAGAATAGAATAGAATAGAATAGAATAGATAGAATGCCTTTATTGTCATTATACACAAGTGCAGTACCTGTGCAACGAGATTGAAGCAACCCCTTTACAGTGTTGACACAAAATGTAAAAATATAAAATGTAAGTAGTGCAGAAAAAAAGAGTGGTGCACATTCCTGAGATTAACTATGTACATATATAACATAGTAAGAAAGATAAAGGGTTTGTATACACATTATGCAAAATATGGTTTGGTGTATCAAAACTCCTGAGTATTAAATATTGCACAGTAATGAGATTAAGTGATTAAGTATTAAATATTGCACAGTAATGAGATTAAGTGATTGAGTATTCAATATTGCACTGTAAGGAAATTAAATGGTTACATTTTAAAATTGCACTGTAATGAAATTGCACAGAATTGCAGTGTCCGTTTAAGTATTATATACTGTTTCAGTATTGCACAGTAGGTGGGAGACGAAAGTGCCGTGAAGTGAAGTCAGTGCATGTGTGAGTTCAGAGTGGTTATGGCTTTTGGGAAGAAAGTGTTCTTACTGTTCCATAAAGAAGACATGAAACTATCTGAATGTTCATTTGTCATTCTCAACTCTTTTTACTTCCTTAATTGCTTGAATCAGCTTTTGCCTTTCCGTCTCACCTTGAGGGTGATGGATTTCAAGGTAAAAGCTCTGGGTTTGGAAATGCAGTAAGAGTTGGCTGGGTTGGTGTGTGTGTGTG
>NC_045745.1:3312958-3320753 GCF_008692095.1 Etheostoma spectabile | reverse complement strand
GGGGGGGTCATCATAGGTGTCAGCTTTATCCATTGGACCAATGACTCTATCTTGATCTCTTATCTTGAAGTTTCAATACTTCTGTCTTGTTGATTGAGCTTTTCAATAATGAGACTCTGCCTTTATCAAACCCTTTTTTCTGATTCTTTCAGACTGTTAGCATGCCATGCATAAAGTATCACATATAATTACTGTCAACACATCAGCAGATTTCTTTTCAATTATTCACACCACAAATTGAGCTTTTTTTTGGAAATCCCAGTGCTGAATATACTCTTCGTGCCGCTGTCGTTGTTGCCATATGGCTTGCTTTTCTAAAATGTAAACACTGATTTTAAGAATGCTATTTGTATCCAGTAAATCAGCGTTCTGGAAAACTTTTACATGACATGACACCCTGACCACACATTCACAACAAGCCCTGTTGTCATCTTTGAAAAACCCCACCACGCTTATAGTTATCATAGACTTTTTCTGGTATTTAGAATGAAGACATAAGCCATTAAATTACTGACTGTCATGTACCTGGTCCTAACATGCTGCTAGGCGGTCAAGTAACACTTTTTTGCCAGTAAATTGATAATGTAGGCGGAAACTGTGGGACATTTGAAATACTAGATACTATCATTGAGGACAGCAGTAATCTGCAGGAGGATCGGATGTCTGTCGCATTCCATTTCACCAGGGATTTTAATATTAGAGGGACTACTGACACAAAGTTCAGTCTTCCAGGGTAGGACCTAAAGGAAGGCTTAAAGGCCGCAATTGTCATTTTAAGGATGTTAACAGGTAAGTTTGGCGACATCCTACATTTTAATTATTAATCGTCAAGAAATCTCCTAAAAAGACCAAATCCAACAACAAATCTAGTCCATTGTCCGCTTCTTTCCCCAGTCAGCCCCAAGACCATTGGTTCCTACTAAATCTTTAAAAACAGGTCACAAGTGTATTGTTTCATTTTTTTTTTAAAGCCCAGTGATTTGCTAAAGCAGCAGGGCACTGTAGTTTTTAGTAAAGATGATTAAACAAGAGGAAATTTGCATTCGTTGGGGACTATTTTCAGCGGTGAATTAATACGCATGTGCTTTAGCGAGTATCTAGGGCAGCAGGTCGGTGTATGTGGGATAAACGACAGTGTGTGTGGGTGTGTGTGTGTGTGTGTGTGTGTGTGTGTGTGTGTGTGTGTGTGTGTGTGTGTGTGTGTGTGTGTGTGTGTGTGTGCATGGTAATGAAGGAACATGTTACCTACTGTAACAGTTTCTCATTGGACTGTTCTTAGTAGTTTTTGCCCAACATTAGAGTTATATGGCAAATAGGAAAAATAGGCTTTCGATTCACACACAATACGTGTTATTACTGTAATACACGTAATAGTTTGGGTTGGGTGACAATGACAAAAATAGAAAATAGCACAAGACTTGTCCTTACTAAAACGGACTTTTCAAGTATGTATCAGAAATACATATCAGAAACACAAATCAAATACATCAAATATAATGATATGACAGCAATAAGAAACTAAAACAACAGCTGGTCACGTGACAGTGTACACCAATTTCATGTGAGGACATCTTGCTGTGCGGTGAATCAAGCTGTACAATCATTTCAGCGAGTTCAGCTCCATGCTAATTCTAACAAACAAATGACAACATTTGCAGACTAAAATTACTAGATTTCTGATAACAGTGTTGGTGGATGCCATGTAGTGGGATTTACAACATAAAGAAGGAGCTACACAAATCAAGGGACATTTTGTGAAACTAAAAGAAATTTAAAAAAAAAATTTACTCACTAGAACTTGTAAAAATGTGACAATGACTATAACCTTCCAAAGTCACGGCTATTGATGCCAAATGATGTGCGTCTTGTATAATTTCCCATTAGAAAAGAAATTATGAAGCACATTAATATCTTGTTTATTTATTCCCAAAATACTGCACTGTCATGAGCAGAAAAAATGTGTACCTGGTAGCATTAGTTTTGTATGGAATTGCAAAATAGATTGCAGTAATCAGGCAATGTCTGGCAACATATTAACTCATACGTGGGTAATAAAAGAGAAGCAGAAAATACATTTTTTCTTCATAACGACTCCTTATATCTGCTTCTGCCTCGTTTCATTTCCTTTAAATTAAATCCCTATTTTTCCAAATCGCTAGCACTTTGAGGACTTATGGCTGCTAAAAGTTGCTAGCATGGTAATGGCCGAAATACCCCTTTAAATCATGAAATTCTCCCCCAAATTAGTTGCTAGCATAGCTGCTAACTAGTCACAATTAGCAGCTATGCTTGGGGAAGAAATTTAACATTTAAGGGGTATTTCGGCCATTAAGTAACGGACTTCCATAAAGTTCAGGAACTTGCAAAAGACAGGATTCAAATTTAAATCTAGTCTATAACCCCAAGCTGATAACCCTGAATGCATCATCAAGTATTTCCACAGGCTGAACACTACTCCTGGTTTAGTAAACTGACCTCCATGTGTAAAATTGGTGGAGTGCCCTTTGAATCGACTGACCTTTGCCGATCACAAAACAATGGCGGCAGCTGTTCGGTTGTTGTGTATAACATCCGATACTGTACTTGCAGATCGGGCACACAGAGAGAGTTGCTCTCCAATACAACACCATAAAGCAGGAAAATACTTCAGACTACTACAGTGTACTACAACTGTTCACTGGAGGCCCAGACATCAATCTGGAGAAAGAAGAAGGCTGCAGTTTCCATTAGTTTGAAGCTTGATGTCATCCCAGACAGAAGTTATACTGTCCTATAGGGAGCATTAGTGAGTGCAGTATATAAGTCAAAAGTTTTGGGTCAATTACAAATTTCCATACCACTTCATTATAGACAGAACACCTGCTGATCTGAGTGGGTAGTTGATCTTTAATGCAATATCAACATCGCCCATTATCAGCAACCATTCATCCAATGTTCCAAAGGCACATTCCTTTACTAATCTGATATCATTTTAAACTATAAAAACATTGGAGAACCCTTTTGCAATTATGCAATCACATAATCCAATCTGAAAACTGCTGCCCTGGTAAAAAAAAATAGTGCAACTGATCTCCATTGGTATTCGTTCTAAAATGGAGTGTATCGGAAATCTCAAAGTGACCCCAAACTTTCGGTAGTGTACTGCGTATGAAGCTACAGTCGAAAAAGTGTGCCTCTGCTTTAGTTTCTTTGTCTTTCTTTGATTTTTTGAGGTTAATACCCCACCTAATGGAACAGTGGTGCTATCCAGTATGAGGTCACCTATTGTGATTGATTTTAATGATCAAATAATGGAAAACATACACCCAGTGTTGCTATGACATCACAACAGCCTCATCTGTTCGTGCTCAAGCAACTCACTACATGAAGTTGGCAAGAGGCCAGCAGCACCAAGAAAAGGGTTTGAAGTTTTGTTTCTAAGTTTGTGTTCAAATCGTGAACTCCCACGGCTCTCACTGCAGCTGCTTAAATATGCGGATGTGTGTAAGCAGGTGTGAGTAGGTGTGTGTGTGTGTGTGCTCAACGCGCTGTACGAGTGGGTGAATGCACGGCGTGCTGCATTTATGGGGGCTCGAGTAATTGAGCGTGCAACCGTTCAGATGGGTTCAAATCGAATAGTAAAGACAAAACGGCCGCTGCCCATGTGTTAGGAGGCAAGCATGCAGACAAACTTTTAGGAGAAGTATGATGTCATCTTATCTGGCCTGAACTCCCCCAACTACCAGGAACCAAATCTGGGAGAAACAGTGAAACAGCGGGGTGGAGGAAAAGGGAAACTTGGCATGTGTTGGAGCAGCTTGACTACAGCTGGGAGAGGGGTCATGTCCACAGAGAGAGATTGAAACAGGCTATTTCTGGGCCTGCCCCCCCTTGTCCCGTCGCTCACATACAATCATGTATCATCCACACCCTTAACTATCTCCGCTCATCCATCTCAGTCGGCCACAGCAGGGCCCGGTTGTACAGTTCCTATCAAGACCTTTGAATTCAGGGTCTCGTGTCTTTCACTGACGGATGGGAGGTGTGAGGTGGGTGGGAGTTTCAGACTGAGCCATCACAGAAAGGAGTGCAAAAGAAAATGGCTGCATCGCTGTCCCTTGATTTCTCTAGTGTGCGATTGTGCTGTGGTTTGAGTGTGCCCAGGCTGCCGCAGGATGAGAGGTAAGGGCCTGGCCTGTGTGTAATGGCATTAGCATGCTATATTAGCCCAAACTGCAGCTGATTCAACAACGAATGAAGGAAGGGAAAACCGGCGTAGCTGATAAGTTTGACATGCGGAATTGCTCGCCTCTAAAATCCAGGACAGGATTTTGTATCTAGATGTTGCTGTTGCAAACTTCACCAAGTTGCTCATAATTAATACAGCTAGAGGTTTTTAAAGCTTTAGCCTGTACCGGCTTCTCAGAAAGCGGCACTCTCAGCTATTTGTTGTATGTGTACAGTAGCAGTCGTTTCATTTTACATGTGTGGGCCAGAACGAGCCCCCAATCAAATCCTCGCCAGCACCCTCTCCCTGAACTCCTCTTCTCACTCATCACGATAATGAGTAGGGGGATGGGCAGAGCAGGTGGTGGCCTATCTACAATCCGAAGAGAGAAATAAGGATACATATCACTCCTTGTTCCTATGCCAGTGAAGTAGCCATACTTCATTCCCTCGTATGTGGAGAATTTCGAGCCGTGCTCTCCAATCACGTATCCTTTCATCATGGCAGACCACAACAGAAGCAAGGTGAGAGAAAAAGTACAGAACAAATATTTGCTCGCACATCCTTCTTTTAAGTCATTTTTGAGTAATTCATCGCCACGATTCTGTCAGTCCAAACTCAAAATGTAACTCCCAACAGAACCGGTCTAATTCAACCCACGTTGTGCGATTCTTCTTGTACAGTATGTGTAACATATTGTGTTCTCAATAATCTAAGGATCAGCTGAAATTGCAAATATCACAGGACAGATCCAATAATGAAGGTAGCCATGCAGTTCTGGGGAACAATCTTTTTCCTCTGCATTTCCTCTACATTTTTCTAATGTAAGGGTTTTGTTTTATACTAAATATGTATACAGTAAACTACTATACCGGGATTATTTGCTTGCATCAAGTATCACAGAAAACATCTGGACCTAATAAGCAGCGAGATGCTCAGCACCTGTTAGTTTTCAGCGGGTTGAAGCCTCCTCTGAGGCATGAAGGACAAACACCCAGACTCCTCTACTGTGTTGCAGGATGAGATGGTTCAGCTTTAACCTCCATGTGATAGGGGTCACCGAGCTGCACAACCATCCTTCTCCTGTTGCCCGTGAAACTCTCCGCCACAATTAATGCTTTGGATGTATGCCGTGCCCTCTGCGCCACAGAATTTGTGCTCATTTTTTTTGGGGGGGGGGGGGGGGGGGGGGAGATAAAATGGAAGCCCCGTTCATTCAATTTCCCCAGAAAAGTAAATGAATGTACCGTCATGAAAATGCAACCTGCTAGTAACTAATTGATATTGTGGGAGACTTAAATGCTCCGTCTGACACATGTAACGGAAGCTTTTTGACTAATGTTCTTGTAAAATATTTTGATTATGACTATAAAAACCTATGGAATGTTTTCAGTTCATTTAGTCGTGTCAAACTAAAGAGTAACTTCTTACCTTTCTAACGAAATATCATTTTAACCATTTACTTTAGCTTTGTTTTTACACCCCTATCTCCCTGCTGTTAAAAACTCACTGGGCACTGCTGTTTTTTAATAAAAGGTCGTCCAAATTAACAATAAATGCTGCAACATATCCAGGACCATACTTCTGGGCTTTAACAACTCCAAATGATGCAGTAAAAGCTCCTTAATTTCCACTTTGAATGTAAAGTTATACCACCACCTAAGCGTCGCCCACGCATTTTTACTGCTTTCTCTCCTTAAAATTGTACATATATATAATGAAAATCCACACATATGTCCTTTAGATGTGTATAAATTACTTCCATTTGCAATTTGGGACGTCGTCCAGGAAAAGCACAACAAAAAGACCGGAAACGGCGTCAGACCAGACGTGTCCGGATATGGCCACTGGCCGAACATGGAAAAAGTTAACATCTACATGCATGTTTAATCCCTTAATGACATAAAAAGAATCAAGATTAAGATAGGTTGCAATTACTTTGGGGAAGCCAAATGAAGAGGACATATCAAATGCTCTCCTGCGCCAAAGCATCACTGCTTCAGCTAGGTAATGAGTCAGACCACTCCTCTCACATACAGTATATAAGAGGAGTGGACTGACTCATTATACATATATGAGATATATATATATATGTATATATATATATATATATATATATATATATATATAAACACACAAAAGCTTTGACGCTCATCCATTTTTGGAACTGGGCGTACATTCTTTCATTCTTACCTGGGTAGAAGTCTTTGGATTTGGACAGCTTAATGGTGGCACCCGTCTCTTTCTGCAGTTGTACGATGGTCTGGCCGCCCTTGCCAATTATAGAGCCGGCTGCATAGCTGGGGATCAGCACCTTCAGGAAGTACTCACCCTCCTCTGGCAGAGAGACACACAAAGTGGGAAAGGGTCACATCTCGTGAAGTATCACCATTATATACACCATGCTGGTGCCCAATCCCCCCTTCCCAATATCCTGAGCAAGCAAATACATCACAATGGGGAAACATTGCCTTGACATATACGGGGGAAAAGCAGTAATAGAATCTTGTGTCTGTACTCTTCTGGTGAAGGAAGGTATTTGGAAACAAGATTTTGCCTTTTGAGTTGCTTTCGGTGTATTCACATTTCATCAGAGACTGTGACATGTTCTGTGTCCTGTCCCAGATTTCTGGTAGAGTAAATGATGACCTCCTTTCCAGTTTGCAGAGGTCTAATTTTAACTGTTTTCAAGGTTTTAGAAACCTCTGACTACATGCAAAGCCAGGTTCTTTGTCACTAGTAATTCTTTATACATGGATAAAAGTAATGTAGAATAGACAGTCCAATCTGAATGCACAAGGTAGCCTGTATATTCTAAGAAAGAAAGTTACACACAAAGAACTAAATGCAAACACATGAAGTGTTCATGGATGCCAATACAGAGTGATCCTTTGTAATTAACAGACGTGAGAAGAACATATGGGAACCAATCCCACAGATTTGTTCAAGGGGTATATTGCCAAGATGGTCTAAATCTCCTCCATTTTGGAAGGGGTTTCTGTGGCTTACTGTACAGTGGCTCGTAGCAGTCAGTGATTGACAGCCCATTAGTTGGAAGAATTAACCGGCACACATGTTTCTCCCTTTCAGTTGTGGACGTTCCTTTTCCTGCAATGCTAATTAAGAATGAATCCACACCTAAGTGGGCAGTGTACGTCCAAGAATACCCGGATCACATTGAGTGTGCTAATCTAGTAAAACGCAATCAACCATATATATGGCGCTTGGCCCAAATATAATTAAAAGCATCAAAAGTAATGTGGATGCGGCTTTGAACCCCCACTGAATTCCAAATAGTATATCAGTGACATCATGGTAAACACTTGGTACAGAAAATCTCCTCTGCTTGCTGATTTCGATATAATGACGTCATGTTCGATTCTTTTCAGCTGCCTCAAGGGTGACGTCACTCGAGCGGGCAGAGATGTAAAACGGCACTGTCCAGCTTTGGATGGGTCAGACTTCTAATACGTTTTCAGGTGTGTGATGAGAGATTTCGGACGGCAGGTGCCAAAGCCACACGGTTGGCCGACATGTCACTGCATCCTATGGTTTGTGTAGGGTATCGAAGGTGTGTGTGTGTGTGTG
>NC_045745.1:3306765-3312948 GCF_008692095.1 Etheostoma spectabile | reverse complement strand
GGCTTGACCGGCATGGCGGGGAGACAAGACGGATGGATGGAGGCAGACCGCCCTGCACTAAGACCAACCTGTTGCCTCAGTAATGCACTCATTAGATTCAGATGTGAATGAACATGGCACTGTGACATTAAGGAATTTCACAGCCTACAAGGAGATCTTCTCCTTATTGCATTAATATGCCCCTCATGTTCCATTCAGACACAGGCTTGTTTTTTTCGTGCACATCAGGCATAATCAATGGCTCTGACAAATATGCGGACAATGACACAATCGTTAATGGGATTTCACTTTTGATTTAGATTAATTAGCCATAGTTGGGGCGACAATCCCAAATCGCGGAACATATCCCGTTTACCTGAGAGCACAGACGTGAAATAAAATGAACATCACCACCAAAGCTAGTAAATAAGTCAGGTGCTGGTCATTATGTCATTTTTTTCTGAGAACATCCCAGAAAGAGAAATGGGACATAAACCTGAACATGGACATCACATAATCAGCTATGTTCATCGCTGGCCATTGTCTGATCTTTGTATTTCAGGCTACATTGCAGTCAGCTCTTTTCGATGAATAAAAATAAAATGACCTTGGTGGTAAAATAAAGATCATGCATGTCTGATACGGGCGCCGTAAAGCTTCTGATGCCTCGCTACTATCTCGAGATATCTGATATCAGATCTGAAAGAATTTAATTTGAATGATGGTGATTGCAGAATCCAAACATCCAAAGACCTGTTGTTGACAGGCAAGCCAAAAAACCCACTGCGTAACTTTCTACTCCTCTTCAACCAGAGTAAACCCAGCAGGGGACGAAGCCACTAAGATTCTCTCCATCGCCCTCACAGCCACGGCGGCTGTCATTAGTCAATAATTAATTCTGTCCTAGTGTCTGAGATCACAGTAACAGGTTTTAATGGCGTCATGTGGTAGAGTAAACATGGCAATCTGTTGCTGCAATCCGCCAGGGATCGGGAGCAGTCGGGGCACATTGGGAAGCTCAGCCAGTGGGGTGTTAGTTCAAACCCCTGCCTCCAATGCTGGAAGGATGGCTTGGAGGAGAGGCACGGACGCTGAGCCAAATGTGTTTAGTTAAGTCACTCACGGGGGGTGGGTCAGGAGGAAATGCCTTGTGACGGTCCTCCCTCCTTTCTCACTACCCCTCCGAGTACCCATTCTGCATTTCAATGGACTAACCTGCTGCTGACAGGCAGCAAGGACGATGGAACAAAAATGAGCAATAACGGACAAATGAGCCTTAGGTGTTAGAAATTGCACGCACTCTATTGTGATGGAAAAATTCAACAAGTCAGACAAAAAGAGTTTGAGGCTTACCCATTCTGAGATCTGCTGCTTCTCAAGTCCTCTGTCAGATCGCCATCAATGCCGGGGCACAATCTCTAAAGGGGATCTGAACGTTAGCCTCGGCATAGGTGCAATGGTAGTGTTGAGGAATGCGGCCAGTCGACTTTTTCCACCGAGGTCTAATTCATCAGTGGGTGCAGAAAAAGAGATTTCACCGCAGCATCCGAGCCATGCCTGCAGCTGGCCAGAGCCTCAATTGTCTGAGAAAATGCTAATGCAGGCTCTCAGTGTTTTCAGTGAAAGACGGCACGCATTGTTCAAGCCTGCATCGGTTTGAAGGGGGGGGGGTCTTCCCTGCCGCATCACCCTTTTCACTGCTCTCATCCATATTCATCGAGTGGCCTGTCCGTCTGCAGCAGCACGCAGGACTGACACCTTGCTCGGCCAATGGGTAGCCTCCTCCCTCAAGCACGTCATGTCCCCACCCCCTGACGCCGGTCCCAAAAAATTGAATTTTCTCCTGTACTCCGCCTCTTTTGACGCAGCACTATAAAGTATGGCAGTCCATTCACTCACTTTCTTTAGTGGAAAGTGACAAAGGTGAAGTGGCTTGGGGAGCGGGCTTCAGCGCTGAATGGGGGAGCATGTAGAGTGACCTTCAACAGTGGCTGAAGAGGTGTACGGATAACATAAGCAGATGATGAAGGAGGCGGAGGAGGAGTGATCTGAGACAACGTGCCTTACGCCACCCACCCTTCTTTCCTCCTGTCCCCCACCCCCAATCCCTTAGACGGCCATGTTTGAGAGGGCGGAGGGGCTCATCAACCATTGCAAATGGCAGTGCCGCAGAATGGTGGAGGGGGGTGATGAAGCCAATCACTACGCCTATAAATCTTACGCCGAGAGGTATCTTAAGCGACTGAATGTGTGTGAAAACTGCAATGTGCATGTGTAAGTGCCCGTGTGTGGACTTGGGATGTCCAGCTTCATTTAATAGTGCTTTCCAGGGAACCTGTAAAAAGGGAACTCCTTTTTTTTTTTTTTTATCCTGGCTGCTGATTAGTTTCATCCACAAATCAAACCCTAACATTGTGGCCCATTTGGTTTTGGAGCGAATGGCTTCCAGAAAATTGTACTATTCACTGAGAGATGCTCTAGTATATAGACACAGCCTCCCTGTAGACTCCACTCCCTCTCACGGTCTATCTATCTCTCCTTTCCTCTCCGCTTTGCTCTGTCTTCATTTCTATCGCTCTCTCTCTCATTCTCTCTTTCACTGCCACCTGGCAAATTCACAGTCCGCTCACGTCACATCGCTCTGCAAGGGCACCTGTGTCCTTCCCACCAAACAATATTAAAAAAAAAACAATACAGCCCACATTCCTGTGCCAACCTTTCCATTAGTAACATTACGAGATCATACATAATCCCTCAGCCACACAACCTTTTGGAAAGCACATGCTTGCCAGCAACATGGGCTCAAAGTATGGGTAATTAGGGAGATAAATGAATGAAAGATGCTCATTCTGAGGAGAGAAGGGCAATTCTGATAAAAGAGGAGTCATTTCGCTCATTCAGTGTCCACAGCTCCTAATGCACAACGAGGGGGCTCAGCTTTGAAAGAGCACAGGCTTTCTTCTCTTTGTTGGAACTGCCAGTCATGTTAATGATCAGTTCGGGAGGAATAACGTGATCAATATCAGACGTAGCCGAGAGGTTGGTGATTACAGGGACGGCTGAGGATTATCAGGCAGTCTACCACTACTGGCAGACAAGGCTGTAGGGTTTGCAGTGTACATGTGATGCATGTAGATCACATGAAACGGGAAGTCATGCTACAACACATTACACAGGGTGCCAAGATATTTATAAAAAAAATAAGCATCTGTTGTGTGTGGGAGACATCACAAATGGTCTAAATGTGCATGTTCATGTGCACATATACAGAGCGCTTCGGTTCCTGAGCTCAGCCTGCAGTGCTGTGGTCCAAATTAGCCTCAGATACTTATCAGAATGGCCGGAGGATTGGCTGCCATTTCACCTCTGCAAATCTAACTTTGGTAAGCTGCAGCTTTTATAATGCTAACACCTTAGAGACAATGCTGGGCTAAGATGAACCACATAAATGTCATTTATTTCAGAATACAATTCCTTGAATACATTTATATTGATTTTGGAGAGCAATAAAGGGCCTGCAGAGTGTTTTCACAGAACACAGACGCTGCTTGGCTCAACTGTTCAGGTCAAACTATAAATAAATTGTACAATTGCTAAAAATCAACCATGTTAAATGAGTTATTCCTTTGCATGTATCATGAATATTAACATTTATTTTAACATGGTCAACGTAGGTTGTAATTATACTGCATAACACCTAGTTTATTATGATTTGCATTATGAATTGCGCGTCCACCTGTAACTCTAAAACTCACAATGTAAGGGCAGTTAGACATTAATGCTCACAGATGGAATGCTGTCATTGTTTTCCTTGATGAAGTGATCGGGTATTCTACACAGATTGTTGTTGTTCAGGAAGTTGTATAGAAGACCTGTGCCCGTGAGAAAATGAGACAGCCTTTTCAGAGTTAGACCATCATCAGAACTGGACCCATTGTGCATCAGCTGATTCTAGAGGTAAAGCGGGGCTGTGATACAGAGATGCCTTGAAAAGAACATGGAGTCAGGCTGGTAAGATGGTGTGCAATGACAGCAGTACAAAGTAGGGAGAAAAACAGCGATATTCTTGTCCTAATACCTCGATGTTGATATTGCAGAGATATTATAGGGTTGACAAGGGTTGATTTTCACAACGATATTTTAGACAAACAATTTTCAATAATGTAGATATATTGACTAAGTGGGTAAGGGTACAAAAAAATAGAATAGATAGAACAGTCTGGTAACAGAAAATGACATCACTTTACTGTAATGCAGCCTTTAAAACCAAGAAAAGACGACACTTAAGCCATTTCTGATATTCAATTTCTAAGACTATATCTAGTCTGGTATCATGATATCAATATAATATCGATATATTGCCCAACACTAGTACAAATTCAGAGTTGTCTGCATGAATTGGGCATTTATCAAGATTTTCCAAATGCAATTCATATCCCCTGGATATTGGATGCGGAGCTCATGTTGAAGTGGAGTTACTTTAGGTAAAGTATATAGTAGTATATAGTAAAGTAAAGTAAAAATATCTGAAAAAACTACTTGAGTACAATAACAAAGTATTTGTACTTTGTTACTTCCCATCTCTGGCTGCGACCAATCGCAAAAGACACTCAGAGATATTTTGAAAAAGAAAGAAAATATCAGTATAAAACTGTACATTTAACTGTCTTTTTTTAAATTCAATGCAACGTTCAGTTTGTTCAAATTAATATTGGAAATGATTTCCTTTCCTTTGTTTTAAATTCAACATATCTTAGCAGAATACTGAAAGCAGGAGAACTGAGTAGGCCTACACTTTAATATCCGTTTATTTATCACAAGTAGTATTGTTATCGCGATATTCAACAGTATCGCATATTGTGTATTTTCATATCGTGAAGTCATATTCTACAGTGGCTTTAAGGGAGGACTTATGGGGCTGAATCTGATACTTAAAACACTGCCTAGTTGCACAAGGGTCCTCATGTGCCTCTGAAATGACATTTCTGATGGGCAGTGAGACGCTGTAAAGACTTTGTCAGGAATGGTATATTATGCTGCTGCTCTCATGGAACGGTGGGGTGTCTCAGACACAAAGACAGACAAAGCAAATCTCAGTGACATATGGTGAAGAGACTGCCTGTCCTCCACGGATGTCTAATTAACATTACGTTTCGGAATAAGTGGTCCCTATGAGCCGCAGACCGTAACAATCACAAGCTGAAATAAGATGTAGTGGCTGGCACGCTGAATCAGCCGTCATCCCGGCTACTGCACGCCGACATCTTACTGATCAGTAATAAAGCAAGTGTGCACACACACACACACACACCTCCTGGTTGATTCTGTATTGGCCACCACTATTTCACTATTTCAGGATCAATTAGCTTAAAATGGCGCTGCAGTGTTTTTGTAGTCCTTCCCCACACCAAGTAGCTCTCATTATCCTCACTACTCCCCCGTTTTCTGTGACATGCTTGTTCCATTTCCAATCTGTTATTATCCTTCAATTTAAAATGTGTGAGTCTCCTAATTTGTCAACACCTACACAACCCAGCTCTGCTCGTACACTTGTAATTGTACCATTATGTAGTGCGCTAATGGGTCACAGCCTAAAAGCTGGTGTGGCATCAACATTATGACAGGCTAACAGATGCTGAGATTTGGCTTACCCCACAACCTATAAATAACCTGACTTTGATAGGAATCTAGGCTACAAGTGGAAATGAGACTATCTATAGGCTTGTATGATTTTCACTAGACGGTCTTCTTGCTTAGCTCGCCTCACCATTTGTAGCCCAAAAACGCACACACAGCTCCTGACAGTGTTCCATTTCACACAATTAAATCAGTAATGTCAGGCAGAATCTCCCAGAGCGCTGGTCCTAAACCTCCAGTCCATCATGAATCTCAGGTGAACACAAGAGCTCTGTTATTTCATGTCAGAGTTCACAAGTCAGCTCTGATCCAGGACCAGAAAGTTCTTCCTTCTAAGGTCAAACAGCGGCTAGGGCTGGACAATATATAGATATAGTTATTTTGCAATATGAAACTAGATATTAGGTGTGGGAATCACCAGAGGCCTCACGATACAATATTATTGCGATATTAGACATATTGCAATATTCTGCGACATTTTGTAATTCTTCCAACTTGAAATTTTTCCCAATTACATATGATGTTCTCAAAAGGAAACTTTGTCAACATCTGTTGCATCTAAAAAAG
>NC_045745.1:3304369-3306755 GCF_008692095.1 Etheostoma spectabile | reverse complement strand
CTGTTTATTCATCTCAATTTAACTTAATTGCTGCAAAGTGGGATTGTCAAGCAGACAAACTGACCAACACATATACAATAATAGATCGATACTTGGCTTCTGTGTCTCGATACAGTATTGTCCCAGAAAATATCACGATACAATGCTGTTTCGATTTTCTCCCCCCATCCCTACTAGATATTGTCTTAGTTTTGGATATCGTAATATGGCAATATGACATTCCTGGTTTTAAAGGTTGCATTACAGTAAATTCACGTGATTTTCTGAACCTACCAGACTGTTCTATAATTTGCCTTTTCCCACTTAATTAGCACATTACTGATGATTATTAATTCAAAATCTCATTGTAGAAATATTTTGTGAAACTATAAGTATAGTACACTCTACATTATTGTCCCAAATATCAATATCAAGGTACTTGATCAAAAATATTGTGATTTTTGATTTTCTCCACATGTTGTCCAGCTCTAAAACAGCCAATGTCCACAGTGTATCATTGGATTCAGGGTTGTTAGGCCATTAAGACATTATGAAGCTACGTGACACTGTTTCAGTGGGAGACAGGTTTGTTGTCCCCTGTATACCAAGAACCAACGGTGTGTGCTTCCCAAACGCTAGGAGTCAGGGCTCACAGCCAAGATGTTTGACTCCAACACTGATTCCCAGGATGTCAGGACTAAAAGAAACTCCAATGCCATGTCTGCCATATGTTCTCTCTGTTTCTTCCCCCTTTGATCTATCAACAAAGGCCTCCTCCCAATGTGTTGCTAAGGCAATATTCAGATTTATCATTGGCTACTGCAAAGGAACTCAAGAGGGAATTCACACCAACAGAGGGTAATCATAAATACTTATGTATTAGTAAAGCCTCTCCACACAATCCTGTCTCCACTGAATGAAAGACTCGATAACATGACTCCAGATGTGGAGCCCACAGGTGACTGGGTTCAAATTCAAAGCTGACCTGAGAAGGCCACTCACACTCAATCGGGCTGCTGCTGTCCCTGCTGGGATGTGGAGTAACAGCCAACAAACACCGCCAGTGTTTCAGAGTGCCAACTCCACAGGTAGAGCCTAGATTATGTAACCAGTTTAGCATACATTTGCATGCAGTGGGCGCATAGTGATGCAAAGGTGCATGCAAAGGCTTCCACAAACAACAGATTTGGCTTCAGGTGGAGGACACAGGGTAGAGGAGTTGCTTCTTGTTGTGCATCTCTCTTACCTCCAGTGTTGGTGCGCTTGGTACAGCCGGCCTCCTCCGCCGGAGTTTCCAGCGGTCGCTTGCGGGAGTCCGGGTTATCAGCCTCCATGAGGGGCTGCTGCAGGCTGTGGAGGTTAGGATTAGAGTATATCCCGTTATGGTCCACGGCTGCTCCGACACCACCAGCCATCATCATCGTTTCTCCCCGGAGCTGTAGATAGATTTGCAGTATTCCCCCTGTCTCACACAAACACACACGGCGCCGCTCAGCACCACATAGCCAGACAATACGCACCGCGGTATGAACGACAAGTTTTTCTGGGGGGGCTCAAACGATCTCAAATGGATCAAAATGTCAGAAAACCCCTGATCAGAGTCTCCTCTTTCCGGCGCTCTGCTGCTCGTCCGGCGCGTCCCTCACGGAGCTAAATATAAAAACCCAATGAGTGAAATGTGGTCATTTAACGCGCTGCCCGACGCACCGACAGCATGCTCCTTATTGTTGACGCGCAGAGCAAAACTGGCTGCTTAAAATAAAGCAGCACAACAGCCTGAGAGCCGATCAGCCATTAGAACAAGTGCAACAGCTACGCAGAGGCAAAAAGGCGCTGGAACATAGCTTTCTTAAGTCATCTTCACGCCATGTTTCTCTGTGCAGCTGTTGTTATTGTTGCCTTTGTAGTGCAAGAGGGGAGAAATAGAGTTGGGGAGCTCCGGAGAGGACTACAGTGCCACTGACCGGCCGAAAGACGAGGCCAATAAGGCAAATTTCCATCTATGTGAAGCAGCAATATGCACTGAAGCCCTCTGTTTTGCCATTTACATATTTAGAAAAATACATCTCAATAGATTTTTAGACATGTTTTTACATTCGTTTTCTAGTTTGGTTTTCCTTAACCTCAAAATATCACACCTGAGGTATAATGAGAACAGCAGAGGGACCTTCATGATGATGTAATAATAAGCACACTGTAAATAATGGCTGTGAAATCTACAGTTATGTACAATAGATTTCACAGTAGCATTACTGTATATGATTTTTACAGTAGAATGCTGTAGTTACATTACAAATCCCAATATAGCCACTTTAGTACTCTAAATAGTAAACTACTGTCTTTTTTACTTTTTTATCTTATGTTGTGTTTAATAAGTACAGTACCTTTACTGTAAAAAGAATTCACA
>NC_045745.1:3290301-3304359 GCF_008692095.1 Etheostoma spectabile | reverse complement strand
AATTGTTGCCAGTAAGTTACTGTAAATCTTACGTTAAATTTGTTACAGTACACTGGGGAAAATGTCATCTGATCCCATGTTCAGTATTAAAATGTACTTTGTTATAAACATTGATTTGTATTGGTACAGAAAAATTAAAAAATAAAAGTGGTGCAGGTATGTCTGGAATTCTCAGGTCATTGGTATTGCTATCCTGATACTCAGAGTCTCAGGAAGATGAACTGGAAAGCAAAAAATAATCCCACACCATTGGCATCAGTGTTTAAAGTAACATTATGAAATTCAACATTCACTCGAATTAAAGGAGGAACACCCAACAGACAACCAAAACAATTGAGTGTTTAAACCCAGATGGGATTTATTATCAAATCTACAGCACATCTGCTCCTTAATGTCAGCTCTTCACACACTCCCTTTTACTGACACCTACATTCAGTATCCCACCACAACGCAGAGTGTTTCTGTTTTTAGTGGCTAATGTGATGTTGCATTTTGTAACTAGCGTCACAACTAAATGTTCAGGTATATGCACCTCTGAGAAAATCCTTCACTTCCCACTTGTAAATAAGGCAAACACTTCAGTCTCAGGGTTTCCCCCTGTGTATTGTAAGCCTGGTGCTCAATGTCTAAAGTGACCCCCCTCCAAAAAAAGTTTGACTCAGGTACATTCACAAAAAGACCCTAGGTTGCATTTTGGCGTGAGTTACGCTTTAACAACTTTTCTGGGGGAAACCCTGAATCGTCAGGACTTCCACATGGAAACACAACGCGTTGTTTCTCTTATGTCGGTGGTGTGTGAGCTGCACTCTCCTCTGTCTTAGCGGGAGCATCCTTCTCCTCAATGTCTTGTGCTCTGGCTGACTCCAGCTCGGAGCCCACTGTGAGGGCTGACACCCTGAGGGCGAGCCGCTCCAGGACCAAATCAGCAGTGCTGCTGAGAGAATGCTGAAAAGACACGAAGCAAAACAACACAACATCAAATCAGATATACAGTATGTAAGACAGATTCGAGGAGGTCTGTTGAATTAATTTGCACAAGAGAGATGTCAGCACTGAGCTTTGCTCTAGATATGACACAGCAGCTGTCTGGTTGGGTCTGTGTTGAGCTGGTGTTGGACGTGTGAGGGCGACAAGCTGAAAAGGAACATAAAGTGAGATATTTATGTTTAATAGCAGTTAATGGGAATCATTTTTCTTTGGGGTTTGTTGTTGATGCGATGGAGAATGATGCTAAAAGAGGCATCACATGATCATCATCTGCAGCAATTTCTTCTGGTGGCCAGTGGAGGTCAGCAACTAATTGATGCTTCAAGTCTCTTCTCTAATATAAATCGTGTCTTTTCTTAGTTCAAGAGCATAGTCTTTTGTGTTTGACGTAGTGAGCACATTATGTAGCTATTATGGTAATATGCAGTAGGATCAACAGCAGAGAGGCACCGGCCCTGACAGGAAGCTACCATGTTATCTGTTTTTAGTATCTTGGATCGCTGTGAGGCAGTGTCTGCTACATACCTGTAAGATATGCAGTCCCTTCAGTGTGAGGACAGCCAGCTCTCTCAGACCGTCCCCAGTCAAGTCTAAGTAGATGATGGACAGCAAAGGACTCTTGAAGCTCCGCCTCCACTGCAGCTGAAACTGTCCATCTTGTCCTCTCTCTGCCGGCTGGAATTTGTAACAAAGAAGTTCCTGCATGGCACACAGGCAGATAACACAGTCATCATCAAGATATTTCCATTCTAATTATCAACGTGGCATATCGTGTCATGTTCCACTATATTCCATTGCTCTGGACCTACTGTATGTCATTTTTTAAGGCTCTATCTGGTTTGGCATCTCCTTATATCTCAGAGCTGCTCTCCCCCTAATGACCAAACACGCTGCCTGAGATCCTCAGGCAAAACTCTGTTATCTCCGCTGTCACGGCTAAAAACCAATAGGGACTGAGCATTTGCTGTTAAAGCCCCCTAGGCTTTGCTATTATCAATGTAATGTTGTTGTAGTGCAGAAGGGTAAAGGGTTAATGTTGTGTCTACAATATTGGTAAAATAAGTCCGTTATGGATGGAAAATCAATGAATATGTACAGTATGTACATGGTATATAAGCCTCTCTGTACTATAGGGCTCTGTTGTTGTCCAAAAGCTATTGAAAACACATGAGTGAGCCACACTGTTGCACTGGTGACACGTTCCCTTATTACCATGAACACACACACTGTAGTTTATTTTGACTTAATTCCACACACACCATTCTACAAATACTTGAGCACCAAATATGTAGTAATCCTGGCTGGGAATAGTACCCAACAAATGCCCTATTTCCTCCTGTTTTAGTAATGTTTGATAAAAGAATTACCAGCTGTTTAAGCCTTGTAGGATGTATTTTAATTTATCAAAAAGATTGATGTCCTCAGTGGGACTCACTGAGGATGGAGCAAAGGACACCAACAGGTTTTGAGGGAAGTTTTGATCTTTTCATGGAATTTATTGACAGCAAAAAAAAATCTAGAATATGACCATATCCTATTATGAGTCTCGCAATGCTAGACCTTCCTCTACAGTGCCGCGGAGGAGGGTCTGGCTAGTCCACACAGCATTCTGGGATGGGAGAAGAACATGCTCTGGTTCATTGGAATTTCTTTAAACCAATCACAATCATCTTGCTAAGTTCCGGACGGAACCACGGTGCCGCTGCAAAATAGCCTCGGGAAGGAACTTGTTTTGGTGAAACGGTTATGTTCAAAAGTTGTTCAACAGAAAGGTCAGATTGGACAGATAGTCTAGCTAGCTGACTGGATTTACCCTGCAGAGATCTGAGGACCAGGTACCCGTAGTCCTCACAAATCCAACAGAGGTTAGAACGCCAACACAAAGAAAGCGGAAGGTAACGAATATCCGGCCTAAATGAGTGAAATCATGTGGGATTTCCATTAGCAACGGAGCAATCCCTAAAGTGGAATATCATGGACTTTTAGTAAAGAGGAGCCCTGACCTGCCCGTATGTTCCCAACAGCACCTCCTTCTGCCCGTCAAAATCCAGGTCAATGACCAGAGCACAAAGCACAGCGTCCCACTGGTCACTCTCTGAGAGGCACACCGAGCGAGACAGACCTTGCTCCTGGACATCTCTGAGAAAACACAGACACACAAATAACTCAACTCAGCCTGGAGCCAAAAAAGTCTTAGTGAAAATGCACAAAACCAAGTGCTTACTCCACTGATATCTTTATAAAGTTATCAGATTCTGACCTGTAGACAACTGCCATCTCTATAGTACTTGTTACTAGGAGGTTGTAGCTTTCCATTTCCACACCTGAGAAAGGAAAGACACAGACAATCAAAATGCTTGATTTTTATCACAGTGATGACCAGGCATACATTCCACTGCTCATCCAAAAAGAGCAAACTGAAGAAAAAGGACAGATATGGCTACAAGTCTGAAGATGGGAAACTAAAACAGAGCAGGAACCTACTTTGCTCTCCGTTGGCCTGGTTGGGCTCGGCCTGGTTGGGCTCGGCCTGGTTGGGCTTGGCCTGGCTGGGCTCGGCCTGGCAGCACAGAGGGAACAGCAGCACGGAAGAGATCGGACTGTCGAACTGGAAGCGCCAGCTCTGCATAACCTCTGATAAAACAGATCCATTATATATCCTTAAAACAGTAGCATGTTGTAGTCATTCAATATAGAACCAAGATCCCATGAAAATCCCATCAGAGAGGAATATAGGACCAGTGTTTATACTCAAATTGACAAACTAAGATCTTTGCTTCCAATATTGATATAGTATTTGTAAAGTCCATGCACACCCACAGGTGATTTGATTAGACTTTGGCTGTATCTTAAATCACTCCCTATTTACTATGCACTATTCTTACTGTCCACCACTGCCTGAATGAGTGTGAAATGTATTCACCACTTAGGGTCCTCAACAGTTTTCACAATGGAATGAAACCAGTAGCATCCATAGCATGTAACTTTGTCTATGCTAGAATTCCACAATGCATAGCATCTGACCTGCCCGTATTGCATTCCACAATGCATGCAGAATGTAACAGGTGTAAATTATAACTTTAAGAATGACAAAATGAATGATGGCACAATTCCATGTAGCTTTCAGGGTCCTGGTATTAGCTCACTGTCATTAAAACAGAGCAGGAGGCTGCATTGCATTGATTGGTGCATGTTTTTAAGTTACCGGTGGGAGCACCAGTTGGAGTAACAGAAATCATTTAAAAGCTTACCAGACGCCAAAACACTCCACAAAGGTTTGTAAAACTCACAGACAGAACTGTTACATCTTGGGGCAACTATTTTATATTTCATCAATCACAAGGTCAAAACATGGCGTTTATGTAAGAAACCAATCCCCCGGGAATGTGAGTTTGCATGCATATGATTGGCCAACACAGCGCCTTGCTGGATGATTTTCACATTGCGTTGCAGCAAAAGTTGTCTTTTTTCGGCAGGTGAGGTGAGCCTGCATTGTTTTGACAGAGCCCCCTCTGATAGCACCCCTGCACCACAGGACTGGCTCCAATCAAATAAATAAAAGGACTGTATTTTTTCCCACAAGGCTCAAGTCGGTCTGAATGCAGCCTTACTGGAACACTTGAATTAAATAGAGACACAGGTTATGTTATTATTAACAGGTGCTTTTCCTAATATGACTAGTCAAAATGTCTGCTGTGAAAACGTCCTACAGTGAATGAGTGCTGCACTCACACAATGTCAGCAGAAAGCGAAGATCAAGAAAACTAGTAGTTACTGGAGGTAACTATGGGTTATCCCAATCGAGGCTCCGCCTTGGCACCCAATCACACACTCTAAAACACCAGTAGATCTGCTGCTCATCTGCCTTTTTTACTCAGCAACAAGAATAGAGGAGGGGCTAGGTCTGTAGTTAGGGCTATGCACATACATACAGAACTGGAGTTACAACTACTAATAATATATCATACGTGCTACGCCTTCAAACGGGCTTCGCTGTTGGTAACCACTAGAGGCGATGTAATCGCAGCTGGGCCCAGACTCATTTCGGACCCTGTGCCTGTAGCACCAAGCACCAAATAAGACGCAGAGTCACATGTTAAATCCCTGAGATGTGACTGTACGAAAGGTAATGTGGGAGACCAAAACGCAACCGGGCAGATGTCCTTTTCTGACACGTGCTGGGCTATGGCAGAAAAAACATAAATATGGGAACGCCAAAGAAAACATGCATCAGACATCCGCCTAATATCATCTCACTTGAGTTGGGAAGACAGAAGCAACCCTAATCCAGAGATGGCTGGCTCTAATTAACTATGATATGCATTTGACTGTGTATCAGTGCAGCAATGCAAAGTGCTTAGGTTGCTTTTTACTGGTGAAATGAGGCATGTGGGAGGGAATAGAAGATTCCAGAGGCCGTTTGGGAATTGCGAACATCCGGCAGTCTCCCCCTCAATCACCACACCTCAGTAAGGGAGAGAAGACGCAACCCCAACCCAGCTGGGGTGCCTTGAATCAACATATATGTATTACCACTGAAAGAAAGGCTGTGTTTCAGTGCTTCAGTAAACCGTGCTTCTTTAAGTTGTCTCTGAACATAAGATTACCTTAACGGCAATCAAGTGAGACAGCGAGGGATCAGTATAGCAAGCTAGTGCTAAACTAGATTGCAAGTTTGAAATTTCTTCACATATACTAGACATGCAGAGGAAAGATAAGACAGACATTTCTTCCACAGTCAGGATGTAACTACAGCTTGTTAGCTAGTGATGATTAGACAAAAGACTACTATGCAATCAGAGCACTGGCAACACGAGGCCTCTGCTTTGGATGCAATGTCATGACGCAGCGGCTCTGTGCCGAGTTTAGCACCGCCCACGATGATTCTGATTGGTTTAAAGAAGTGCCATTAAACCAGGGAACGTTTTCCTCCCCGCGACGAATGCTACGTGGAGTAGCCAGACTCTGCTTCAGCGCGCTTTGGAGGCGCTTCTGGCAAAGCGAGACTAGGGTGTGAGGGACATGAAGTGTATATGGGAGCGGCCCTCCACTCAGGACCGTGGGAGTGGGTGTAAGCAGTGCTTCAATGACATCACTATGACGCTCCCTCACCATTCCACATATTATGTATACTGTGTAATTTCCTGAATATAATTTTTTCACACCTTGCACATATCATAGAGCCTTCTTTTCCTTTCTAAAACAGTTATATTGCACATATTAATTATCCTGTCTCCTTACATGATTTTTTTTATGTATGAATTCTGTATTTATCTTGACTGTGGAAACACTTTCCTTTTTTATGTTTGTTTACTGTATGCACCTAATACGCCAAGGTAAATTCCTTCAAAGTCCAGCTTGCTTTGCAATAAATCTAATTCTGTAAGGGTGGGACAAACACCTTCATCACATCGATATAGAAGTCTAGTGACCCCATTTAATTCCCAACATAGCTCCACAGAGGTCTAATCAGTCACAATAAGTATGAGTGTGGGTGTGCAGTGCCTTTAAGGTATATACATGCTGGCCACATAAATATTGCAACATAGGAATCGAGCCAGGGGCGCAGATGTGTTCAGCACCCCTGGAGGAAGGAAGCGGAAGGGGGTTTGACGTTTTCCTCAATCACACTTTGGAGGAAAACATGTGGAAAAGTCGTCAAGATAAGCTAAGGCGAGCTTTATTTTCATTGCATTTGCATACAATGAGATTCCGAGACAGAGTTAAAAAAAATATCCTTTTAACAAAAATAAAAATACATTAAACATACCTCTTGCAGACACACACATGCAACTCATACACTATTGTCAACATGTGCATTGTATAGAGATGAACCTCTCTGAATCTCAGAGGAGCATTGTTTGGTGCGCCTCACCTGGGCCCGTCTGCTTGACCAGAGCCAGTCCAACGCAGCCATTCTGACAGCCAAACGCTGAGAGCCGCCGGCCACCGGCTATACTCAACATATCCAGCCAAAGCACACTGCATGGAGGGAGGGGAACATAACCAATACACACAGAGGGTTATGGATCATAACATACATTTAGCTCAGCAAATGTGTTAACATGCGTTTTTGCTTTTTGATAGGAAATTGAAAGTGAAAAGCGAAACACCACAAAACCTTCAGATTACAGCATATGTAACATTGATGATGGTGATTTCCGACTTGCGCTGTCTTTACTCTCTATGTATCTTATTGCGTTATTGTGAAAACTGTTGACTCGGTTCTCTTTTCTCTGTCTGGTGCATTTTATATTGGTCCTCTTTTGTTACTTTTATTTCCATATTAGTAATGACATTGTTTCTGTCTTCAAATATTCTCGCAGTGGTTTTTCTCTGTTACAGTAAGCCTTTGTAAATTAGATCTAGGGGGATTTAACTTTGACATTCTCTTACATATCAAACCCAACGGCTGAGCATGAACAGATTAGTATTTTATGTCGAGATTTGAGGATGTAGTGACTTGAGTTATGCAGGAAAATCATGGGAAAATCATGAGGCTGAAGAACACACCAAAACACAGAATGACTAACATGTTGCTAATGGTCTCAATGACCCAACTACACCCCCCTACACAATCAAACAATAACAGATACAGTTTGAAAATGTGTCATTTAAACGGTTTGCCACAATTGGATGTCTACACTAGAAAATAGGGAAAGTACCTGAACTTTCTGGAGGGCTCCAAGAAGCTTTGTGCCGGGGAGACACCTGTACGATGGGCTTATGGAGTTGTCACATATACATATATGTTTATTTGGTTTATTGTCTACTTCATTACTATTTCGTGGAAAGATCTGGAATATTATAGTTATTGTTGTCATCTATTCTTGATTTTAATCTGGGTGGGTGGGGATGACAGAAGGGGGTGATTTGTTCATGTTGCGAATCAAATAAAAAAAATATTAATCACAAAATACAGATATGGAGCTGAGACTAACTTGCTGGGCAGCTGTTGTAGTTCAGGGAAGAGTCTCTCCACTGGCTGCTCTTCAAACTGGTGGAGGGAGGCGTTCTGTTGGAGACACCAGAATCCGGCTGAATTATGCTCTGATGGTGCATGATGAATCAAAGTGAACATCTACTACAGATATGCAAAACTCATCACCATCTCGTTTTTTTCTCTATTGCTAGGGAGAAAAGCCATCCTGTAAGTTTAATCACTTTTAGTGTTTTATGGCGTTTTCACATTACATGGTACCTGCTCGACTCGCCTCTACTCGCCTTTTTTGGTTTTCCATTACAAAAAGTAGTCCTAAAAATCACTAAACAAAATGTCGGATTAATAATATTCTATAGATTTCTTATGTTTCAATTTCATATCTCCGAGATATGAAATTGAAACCTTTTCATTTTCATACATACTTCAATAAACAAATGCAATTAAAGGCCATAGTAATAATATCTTATAATAAATGATATAATATTATACTAAAATGAGGTTAACACTTTACTTGAAGGTAGCTACATAAGAGTGACATGACACTGTCATGAAGACATGACACAGTCATAACCCTAACCATAGCTGGTCATGACAAAACCGTATGATACTTACAAAAAGAAGCGTTATGTCATGAATGTTTATGACTTATTTATAATGTTTATGACACGTTCATTACAGTGTCATGTCACTCTTATGTAGATACCTTCAAGTAAAGTGTAAATAAAATGAGTTATGTTAAAGGCCCCATGAAACAAGCGCCATTTGTTACAACATATTCACGTATTTCCGGTAAGAACACGAGGCTATGGAGTGACTTGTCTCGGACATTGATTGCCGTTTAAAGTAGCCGAAGGCACTGCGTGGACATCACGCTCCACCCTCCCCCGCCAGGGTGACACGGAAACACAAGAAGGACGCCTGATATCTGTTGTGGAGGACTTCTCGCCCCTGTATGTTTGTGACTGATGGGAACAACAACCTTTGACTTTTGGTCCAGTATTAAATGTCCCATGGCATGAAAATGTCATTTTCTGAGGTTTCTTTTAACATTAATATGCATTCCCCCAGCCTGTCTATGCCCCCCCCCCCCCCCCCCCCCCCCAGTAGCTAGAAATGGTGATAGGTGTAAACTGAGCCCTGGGTATCCTGCTCTGCCTTTGAGAAACTGAAAGCTCAGATTGGCTGATCTGGAATCTTGTTTCTTGTGAGGTCATAAGGGGCAAGGTTACCTCCCTTTTCTCTGCTTTGCCCGTCCAGAGAATTTGGCCCACCCATGAGAGAGACATCATGGCTTTCAAATGAGCAACGTGGCAGTTGGTCAAGGCCACATCTCCAGCCTCCACCTTATATTTATACACACACACACACACACACAGTGACACAGTCTCTGATCTGACCTCCTTGTACAGGTGGATCCTTTGGTCATGGCCGCTGAGCAGGAACACTGTCTCTCTGCCTCCATCTTCACACTGCACTCTGATGGAGAGAACAGGTTGGATGACATTTGCCATCCAGACCCACTGTGTCATCCTTTCTGACAGACCCTGTCTGTACAGAAGCTGCTGACTGACAATGGTCACCATAACAACACATATAACCCATTCACAAACACTAGGATAAAACAGATCCAGAGCAGCATATTAAATGAGGTTATCAAATAATAAAAGCAGTCTACCAGCAGTATAGTGTGAATATGTACTGAATATATTTAAAGGAATGCTGCTGGCCTGGTGTTTCAGCATTTGTTAGCTGTTTAAATCTATTATATTCATAATCCTGAAGTGCTGTTGATGTAGAAACGAGTACTACAGATAATCGATACATGTTATAGAAAACAAAAGTACTATTTTATTTTGTCATATCATTGAGTCTAAGAAAAAACATTTTCTATTCAAAAGGTTGCCTCCTAAAATTCAACTGTAAATATAATTTATCATCAAATGATTTAATTTTTAAATGGCCTAAGGCGTTAATATATGTTTGATTTCACTTGTTTGACTTCAGACGTCAATACGTCTTCTTAGTTTTTTTATTTAAAATTTTTTTTTAAATTTAGTTATTTTGATGTGGGATTTGTTTAATTAATCTAATTATTACTTTTGGATTTTTAAGATAAGATACAACTTCAGTTGCACTTCTGATGCCAGTTTTATATTAATAAAGGAATACTTTTCAGTCATTTGTCTGCAGCACATTCTGTTCGCGAGACAAAAAGTTGCAAGATGATCGTATTGTGAACTTAAAATTGTGAATCGTATCAAAATTGTGAGTTGAGTGTATCGCTGCAGCCCTAGCTCACAAACTTACTCTGTGTGGTACAGGTGAAAGGGCGTGAACTGCAACTCCAGATTCAGGCAACTCTCTGTTCAAAGACACACACACACACACACACACACACACACACACACACACACACACACACACCAACATCAGCAACATGGGTAACATCTGTTAAGAGTAAGCACTGTACGCTGCAGGACACGGCGCCACTCACGTGCAATGGACTCCAGGTTGAACTCTGAGCCCGGCTCGTAGTCACAGTAGATATTCAGGAACGGCGTGGCTTTGTCCCCAGAGTCCTGCAGCAGTCCAGCCATTAACAACAATGCTGCTATAATGATTTTAAAACCCTTATATAGAAATCAGAAATCAGTACAAGCCACAATAAGTACACTAGTAAGTGTACACTCCTAAGTGTACATAAGTGTGTGTGTGTGTGTACATAAGTACACTTAGGAGTAATTGGCCTTGGTGAAAGGTGCATACACAAACAAACGTATTATAGATAGATAGATAGATAGATAGATAGATAGATAGATAGATAGATAGATAGATAGATACTTTATTCATCCCGAAGGAAATTTTAGGCATCCAGTAGTAACACAACCATAACACAACAAACACATATACACACATACTGTATATCACACATACATAAGAATAAAGATAAAAATCTCTCACAGAAATGCAATGACCATGATAAGGTGATATACTATGGTAGACTGTGTGTAATGTAATGATAAAGGGAAAAAGTGAACAGTGTAGGGATTGAACAGTGCATTACATCATGATTAAAAATTAACTATGACTACAAATTATAAACATTATAACCTATAAACTGACCGACTAAATAAGAATAAGAACACTGTGTAACAGGGAATAAGTTATAAGATGTACAATGTAGATATTATGACCACAATCCAGATTATGTATGAGGGCCAATATAGCCAATAAGAAAGTTGTACAGCAGACATGGATATTAAATAAACAATAAGAATTCCTTTAAAGCTTAAAACAATTATAGTGTTTTTCCATTAATGGTACCTGCTCCCATACGCTTATTAAGTGTTGTTAAAAGGAAAGTTGATGCAACACAGTAGTAAACATGCCCCTGTCCCAGTTTTTTTGGAACGTGTTGCAGGTATCAAATTCAAAATGAGTGCATATTTGTCCTTGTAGTGTACTTACTTAAAAATAGGTTGTAAAGGATTTGCAAAGCATTGTATTCTGTTTTTATATACATGCTACACATCATTCCAACTTCATTGGAATAAGGGTTTGTATAACGTAACAGCTGCATAAGAAAAGGCTGACTGGGTTGAGTGCAACATTTAAAAAGAATATACAGTGTATACAATGATGTGAAGTCCAGGATGAGGGTTATTGCAAGTGTAGTGGCTAGTGACTGGGGGGTGGGGGTCTTAGGAGTCCGTGTCAGTGGGGGGCCGGAGCCTTGTTGGTGAGGCTGACTGTGAGAGTGTACACAGGCTATGACATGTCAATTTCAATAAACAGCACGCACATACCTTTACGAACGTGATGCCCACCACCAGGCCTCTTTTGGGTGGAGACTTGTTGAAGGCGTCAATTGAGACAATCTCCGCATCAACTGCGTAAAGAAGACAGGATTGAGTGTTTTCATTATCAACCAACAACCGACATTTATGGAGGATAAGTTGCAGCACAAGATTCAGAACTAAATCACTCAGAGTTACAAAAACTACATTACTAAAAGAAAATCTGACCAGTATGTAGGACTGCACAATATATATTGTTTTTATCACCATCGCGATACCAACTGGTTTAATGAAGACATCTCGAAAGGTTGTGACAAATTGCAAAATACATTGAGAGTTTTTTGTCATAGTTTAAAGAAAATTACAGAAATAAACGTCAGCAGAAAACTGCATGTTAAAATGTCATTGTTATTGTACTGCTGCCTTTTATGTTATAGTCAACATTTAATTTGTTCAATAAAAGAAAGTTGGAAATAATTTCCTTTCATTTGTTAAATTCCCATAAAGGTTGGCACATTTTTAAGGATTCTATGCATCCTTGGCCTTTGAAATCAAAATACCCCCCCCCAACATATCACAACCTTCATCATACATAGAGATAGGCATGGTTTTATTCATTTAGCTTAATAGATGGTTTGATTTACATTGAGAGATAATTTTATGGAAAGTTCCCAATGCCTATCTCTAGGTATGTGGAAGGGTATGTGATGATGTGGGGGGGGGGGGGAGGGGCTATTTTAATTCCAAAGGCCAAGGGGAACTTTATCAGGATGCATAGTATCCTGATCCATGAAATAACTGGCCTTTAAAAGAAAAAAAATCTGCCTTCTTCCATGGGAATTTAACATAGGGGTGTGTATACTTATGCCCCCTGTATTTTAAGGAGGAACATTTATTTATTTACAACACATTCATCATTCATTTAAAAAGAGAATTGGTGTTCTTAAAAGGTTGGATTTTCCTAAATTTTTTGAATTAAGGCGTTAATATCAGTTTCCAAAAGGTGTTTTTTTATTCCTTTTTTTTAATCAACTTTGGCCTGGGTGTGTAAACTTTCTCAGGCCAATGTGTGTTGTAGGGGGTCCCTGCTTCGTTTCTCTTTCTACTAAGGGGTCCTTGGCTTAAACAAGACCCCTGCTCATCTGTGCTATTACTAAACACAGTCAGTTTAGTAATACTTAGTAATTAATCCTGCTCTGATATGTGTACTTGAAGTATATGTTACTGTGTTAAGGTTTCCCGGGGGAGAATACCTGGGATGTAGGTGAACTGGACCTCCTTGGCCACGGGCCGGATTTTGTGCACCAGCCCCTGGTATCTGAAACACAGTACCTTCCCTTTGAGGGTGGCCGCCAACAGCTCCTGCTCCCCGGCCTGACACAGTCCGTAAATGTTACTCTGCGACGGGAAGCGGCTGAAACTGTCCTCCGCGAAGGGATACGACTCTCGGAGCATCCTGCGGGACGAAGCCGAACTCACTAATTTTATCAGAAACGTCGAGAACAAAATCTGTTCATTGTTGCTCTGTGGCTGCTCTGTTCAACAACTCCATTAGCTCAAATTAAACTACACATATCCGGTCATTCGTTTTGAAATATAGCTAACACTTAACGATTAAATGTTATATTTAACGCTTCATTCAGTAATGACGAATTTTATTTCATTTCAAAGACAGAAATTCGAAGTTTCTGGTATATTTCTCTTTGTGATAAACATGGACGTTTTACGTTATGAACGTCATGAAGCAAAACATCCGGATTTGGAGGAGGTGCGTTCAAGTTTATTGGAAATGTAGAATTTGGTGCTCATAAATGAACGAAGAGGAAAATAAAGCTTTCCCTGGTCTCATTACACATACACGGATTTTTCCGAAAAGGGTTGAAGTAAAGCATATCCTATTTCAAGTTGTTTTTCACTTTCTTTCACTGTTAGTCCCCCCACCCCCTGCTTCTTGTTTGTTTAGGTTTACACGGCTGATGTCTTGATTCTGTCGCTGGAACGCAGAGCTGCGTGCTGATGGATTTCAAACGTTACCATCCTGTTACAGAGTGAATTTGGTTATCATTTTCAAGTTCGAATAATTATAATTCTAAATCTAAAATACGGTAAATTCGTTGTATGGACAAACCCGTGCGGCCTAACGAACCCACCTGGGGTTCTGAAAGGCACCACGGCTTTCCTACTTCATGTTGTAAATTGATGACAGACTCGAAGCATCACATTCATCATCCTGCCACCTACCGGTACTGTCTGTCTATTACATCCATAGTCTGTACATATACATATATGTGAGACTGTGGATGTAACAGACATATATATATATATATATAT
>NC_045745.1:3282506-3290277 GCF_008692095.1 Etheostoma spectabile | reverse complement strand
ATATACTTCATCCAAATAAAGACCTTTTGTCTACTGAGATGAAAAAGAATAACAGGCTAACAGATACCACAGCAAAAGCATTAAAATGTCAAACATGACAGTGTACAGATAATTCTACGAAGGAATACTGTTAGATCATTGTACATATTTAAATGAATGCAAACCCACCATTGTGTGTGTGCGTGTGTGCATGTGTGCGTGCGTGCGTGCGTGCGTGCGTGCGTGCGTGCATGTGTGTTTTCTGTTTGCCTTATCTTTTTACATGCGTTATTTTTTCACAATGCATGTTTTGTGTGTGTTGAGTGTGAGTAATTATCATTTTGTTTGTATTTTGGGGAGGACTTTTGAATAAGCCTTTAAGGCTTCTTTCCTCTCCTGCAAAGAAATAGCTTCTTTTTGTCTTATTATTTTTTTCTATTCCATGTACTTTAAATCCTTGAATATATGTGCAGTATAGCTACAACCCAGTCAGTCACATTAAAGCCGGTTGATAGCCACCAGATGTCAGTGAAAACTCACTCATCAGGTTGTTGGAAGCTGTAGTCGCCCTCCTGCTGATCACCACCAGCTTGTATTTCTGCAACGCACCCCCCTCCCATCCCCTCATCCCCCTCCTTTTTGTATCAAGCAACAGACAAAGAAATTAGGATCAAATGCACATTTTTACGTCACTTTTCGATGTGATCACGTCCCTCTCAGCTGTTAGGCTTTCTCTTACCCAGTGTTAAGGAAGTTAATGAGTGAACAGTGTCACAGAAGGGTTTGGGTGAAGCGGGGGTTCTCAGTCTGTCGCCAGGCCTGGGACCAGTGTCATCTTGGCTCAGGGCTCAGCTTAAACTTGACCTAATGCCCACCTCACCAGCCAGTGCTTTCCCCTCTTCTGCGGCAGTGAATTTGAGATCCCTCCTCACTTCATTGGGAATTGACAGATTGCGTGGTCACGTATTTCACAGCCATGGAGAAACACGTATGAATGATGGGAAATTGTCGTTCCCATCTATGAAGTCAGACCTTTCTCTCTCCAAAAATGCAACAGTGTGTCTCTCTTAATCTCCTCAAGTGAGTCGGACAATGGGGCCGATACTTTATTGGAGCAGGGGCGATTCCAGGATTTTTGTAGTGGGGTGGCCCAGGGGCGGGGACCAATAATCAGTCAGGATATATCAGAATACAGCAGAGAAATATAAGAAATATTGGATATGTAACACTTGACTCAACACTTACACTTTTGACTGATAACTTATGGTCTTTTTATAGCCAAAGGTTCTTGTTGTTATTTTTTTTATTACTATTTTTATTACTGTATTATTGTCATCTTTATATTGTCTTGTACGCAGCATTCTTGCTAAAACGGATGCTGGAAATTTCAATTTCCTTGCGGGAGTCATCCTAAAAGGATTAATAAAGAGAAGTCTAAGTCTAGTCTAAGTCTAAGTCTAAGTCTGAGTCTAAGTCTAAATCTAAGTCTAGTCTAAGTCTAAGTCTGAGTCTAAGTCTAGTCTAAGTCTAAGTCTAAGTCTAAGTCTGAGTCTAAGTCTAGTCTAAGTCTAAGTCTGAGTCTGAGTCTAAGTCTAAGTCTAAGTCTAAGTCTAGTCTAAGTCTAAGTCTGAGTCTAAGTCGAGTCTAAGTCTAAGTCTAAGTCTGAGTCTGAGTCTAAGTCTAGTCTAAGTCTAAGTCTAAGTTGGAGTCTGAGTCTAAGTCTAGTCTAAGTCTAAGTCTAAGTCTAAGTCGGAGTCTAAGTCTAGTCTAAGTCTGAGTCTAAGTCGAGTCTAAGTCTAGTCTAAGTCTAAGTCTAAGTCTGAGTCTAAGTGTAGTCTAAGTCTAAGTCTAAATAAAACACATCACGCTCATTGTTAATTTAATTTGTTTTCATTTTAAACCAATGGTATTATCCAAATACAATAAATATTTTCTATGGGCTCTTAAGGCAAGCATTTGGATATGTGGAAACATAAATTGGTCATGTGACAAGGGCTGGGAAGGTTTTTTGTCACAGAACTGCACAAAAATAAAGCATTACACTCACAATAAACTTGCCTCAAACTTGAAACCGTGCCGTCCACAGGTTTCAGATAATAGGAAACATTTCTCACTTCAATATGTTTCTACTTCTAAACTGGCTTCAAAAAAAAGGTACACAGCTGGAATATGTGGGTTAAAAATATGTATCCATTTACCAAATGGAAAGGCAGTGATTGGCCGAGCAGGCAGCAAAGGGACACTACTCTGATCCAATGGGAATCTAATTTGTCAGATTGACAGCATGCTAGTTGAATGGATGGATGGGGGGCATCAAAGGGGGTGGATATGAATCATATTTCAGGGGGGAGGGAGGGGGTGCCCCTCCCATCCGCCCCTTTATTGTAGTATACTTTTTTCTCTGTAGCATCAGTAAGAGGACCAGGGAGCCCTTCGGCCGTCACATGTGATGTAAAAAATACTTTCGATTAACCTTATACTCAGAAAAACATCCGACCAGGTGTTTGACAAAGAAAGCAGACAGAGAGCATCATAAAGTCAGTGATCATTTTGTCACCAGCACCTATGAGGAGGTCAGTAATCACATCGGAATCACACTGTAGCACTGGGCACGTTGAACACATTAATATTAACACATCAAATCCAATCTTTGCACGTTCACTTATAATACATGACATACTTTCCATAGGAAGGCTTTTTCTATAGTGGTCATATATGGGAACCTGTTGCATAATTTATAACTATATTGGTCAAATAGATGCACAATAAAAACAACATCAGACATCATTAAGGGGCAGGAAATATCGTTGCATGAAATCATCACATTACATCAAATCAGCGCCTCCGATCACAGGGGTAGTTTTTTATTATTTGCCTCGGGGTAATTTTTCTTTACTGTTCTATGCAATTCATAGGTGGTTTAAAATGTTAGGACACCACATACTTTATAACTGTTGTTATTGCAGAAGCATTGTCACTCTTGGTTTTAACCCTTGTGTTGTCCTCCATTCAACCACGCACTTGCCGGTTGAAAACTTCAAAATCATCACTTTTATTGTACGCTTCTTTTCACGATCGTGTATAAACACCACTAAGACCAACTTATCATCACTAGTTTTACACTTATTTTAGGAATTTATGGTCTATAAACCTCATTTTTGGAAAATTATACCTAAATCTTGAGTTACAAAAGCAGAAATTATGACTTATTTAGACTAATATTAAAGGAAGGATAATCACAGAATCGGGATACTGTTTAGAAACATTTCCACTTTTTTCCAAATGCTAAAAATGTACAGTATATATGAAAATATGGGAAACAAACACCTTAAAATTCAATGAACGTGGAGCTCCGATATTTTGTTACAATTTTGAAAACGGGTCAAATTTGACCCAAAGACAAAACAAGGGTTAAATCAATGTCTAATTTCTCATGACGACTTCATGGAAACCCTGACACGTGACTTTATTTGAAAAACAAACTGTGGAGGCTGTTGAATGTGTGACCCTGTTATGAAAACTAAAATGAATATTTAAAAAAGAATGTGCACTTCCTGTAGGCCTTACATCACCATCATAAAAATATCTTGTTGTGAGTCCTATCTGTGATACATACTACAAAGTAATAACTTCCAAATGAGGAATGTAGATAACTGACATGTGTGAGTCTGGCTAAGTAGGTCATGATAAGTATGGGGCAATAAAAATGTTATTTATCGCGCAATCATTGCTGAAGTGACAGTAACAGTGAAATAAAAAAGGATATAATTGCCCTTAATAAAACATAGGGAAGTTATATTTTAATTAAATTTTATTTTATTTTGTTTTATTTTACTTTATTTTATTATATTATATTATATTATATTATATTATATTTTATTTTATTTTATTTTATTTTATTTTACTCTATTTTATTTTATTTTATTTTATTTTGTAGGATATAACCTCCCCACTGTGGGCTTGATAACCCGGTTCACTGGTGTGTGTTACAATGTCCAGTGTGTGTTGCTGGGGTGAAGCAGACGGAGGTTAGGCCCTGCGAGCTGCCGCTCCATATTGTGACAGTTCAGAGGTGGCAGTGTAATACACCCCCCCCCCCAAACCACCACCCACACCCCACCCCCCCACCCCCCTTTCCTAATACCACCTGCTAATCCATCTGCGGGATTACTGTCCACTGCAATCACTCATCCTCCACCTCAGCTCACTCTGCAACTCCTGACTCAGTACACACACACGCGCACACACATGCGCACACACATGCACGCACACTCACACGTGCACACACACACACACACACACACGCCCATGTACCTTGCATAAGAAGTTTATTATGGCTGTAGTTATATGGACACTAGACAGCTCCAGATAGAGAAGCCCAACAGTTTAGCCCTGTCTTCAGCGTCTGTCCTCTCTCGTAATACACCTAGGAAAGAATCCCTATGTCTTCTGCAGGTATGGCCAAACATCCAGCATGCATTGCATGCAAGGGGGACATCTGATAAACCCACATTATGACATTATGAAGACTATAATGTTGCCCACAGGCAAGTCCACTATAATGTATTTTCACATAAGACAATGTGTAATACATACGTTTCACTCTCTCTGTGATGCCATTTCATGTGACGTGAAGATATTATCTCATGAGGAAAAAAACATAATCATTGCTGTGACAAATGGAACACTTATGTTGTAAATGTTAAAATACAACATGTGAAGTGGGCAAAACATGTCAAAATGTATAATAGGGAAGGGAAATATGTCTCAAATACTTATTTCAAAAAACAATGGTATTAACCCAATTTTTAAAACATTTATTTGGTAGGGTTGAATATGTTAGGATTTTTTTGGGAGAAAAATGATTTATGAATCTGTTTTTATGCAATGCAGTGGATTGAGACTGTAATGGCATCTACTGTTCACATGTACAATACAAAATACAACAATAAATTCATAATGCATTTGCTGTTCTGCATAATAGAATATAGCCTTAAAATATTTTACCTGTATTGTGATGTATACCATAATATGTCAAACTGACCCATTTCAAATTTTTACAAGAAGAAAAAATATTTAATATTTACAATAATAATATACCTTCTATTAATGGCCTTACCTTATTTTCTGTGATAAACATGTATTCCTGACTCAATTCAGAAAATTATTCTGGATATGACCACTTGTGTTTTTTCAATAGCAGATTTTTAAAATGAATTATAATTTTATGACAAAAAACAAACCCCACTTCCATTTTTAATTGTGTTCCAGTAGAGACGGATGCATTCCCTACACATATATGTTATCTCAATTGAGATAAAGACAGTATATGTTAATAGATTGTGAAGTAAAATTTTGTTTCAAAATTGTTTTTAAAACCCCAAATAAGTCCCGGGTCAATTTGACCCGAGGGATACGAGGAGGGTCCAGAAAATGAAGACAATACAAGGGTTAAAGGATTAAAAGTTGGGCATTTTGGGAAATGTACTTAACATACGGGCCGGGGAGTAATGTTGGAAGACAGACTTGTGAACTTATCCTCTATAGATGTTCAGCTGCTACCCAGATTCACAGGTCGTGTTAAATCCGCAGGTCGTGTTGGGCTTTAGGGTGACTCAGCAGGTTGGAGAATCTCAGGATGGACCGGTATCTCACACACACAGCTGTGTGTCCCCTATGTGGACTGTCTGATAAACCAGAGAACACGATGTTGACACCACAATACAACTGAGTGTTGGATATGGTGCTTTTGTGTGTGTGTGTGTGTGTTTGTGTGTGACAGTATGGAGCTCCAACTGGTATGGGTCTTAACTGGGCCGGAAGGGGGAGGAGGAAAGGGGGGGGGGGGGGGGGTAGTGGAGGTCTGTGCTGAGCTGCTGGTAGCACCTCGTTTGCACAGAGGAGATTATTACAACGTGTGTCGTTTGTTGGTGTGTGTGTGTGTGTGTGGTGTTTCTGTGTGTGTGTGTGTGTGTGGTGTGTGTGTGTGTGTGTGTGGTGTGCAGGGTGAGTGATTGGGGCTGACACGCAGCTCGTATGCTGGCCGGCCTGCAGATTTAGCCGACCTGTTTTAGACGCTCTAATCTGGATTACTGCAGCAGTGTGGTGAGTGGCGAGAACCAGAGCCTCTCCCCCCACACCCCTCCCCCCCACCCTGTACCTGCTCCCCCTTCTTTCTTTCCCCCCACTCTGTCTACCTGTTCTTTCTCTCTTTTTTTACCATCTCCCTGACTTTTCAGGCCTCAGTCGACGTCCAGAATGTTCAACACAAACTCTTCGGTCCTGAGATAAAAGCGCTTCCTTGCATCATCCTGAATGTGTCTCTGTGAGTCCAGATTTGGGGGGGAGGGGCAGTCGGGCAGGGATTACACCAGCTCTTTCCTCTTCTCTGTACATCCCTATTTGCTGCTGCAAGCCCTTCCAGTATTGGGTTGGACTGCATCGCCATCACCAATATCCTCTGGACAGTGTTCATATAGCATGTTTGATCTTTGTCACCAGATAAAACTAAAAAAATCACACATTTAACAAAAACAATCTCACCTCAGAATCTACATTTTGGCCAGTAATTGCAATACCTCACGTTAATAATTCAACATTTCCAAATAGCAGATAGTCCTCATGACCTAATGTTCAAAAGGAAAAGTGTAAATAATTTGTAAATTAAACCCAATATTAAAAGCCAAAAAAGTAAAGAAAACCCATTTGTGAATCAATATAAAGCAGGTACAATTTAACAATTGATAATTGATGATGATGAACTGAGCGTGTCAAAGACTTTAAGAAGCTGATGTAAATCTATAACCTGCACTGCAATGCATGCACATAAACTGTACACGCCTTTGAGTCACAATACATGCACATGTGTATATCTCAGATTCATTTCTGATCAATATTCTCCCAGTGGCAACAATGTAGTCCACAAAAAACCAAGTGGAACTCCAAGGATGTTTTCATTGATCCACATCTATGTTAGAACGTGTCCATTCTAGGTCCCAGCTGCTTGATGTGAATCCTCTGAATGTCCACGCTTCGCTCTCTCCATCCTCCCTCCACCTTCAACTCGCCAGTCGCCACCTTCTCTATCTTCTGCAGTTTTCTTGTATTTTCTTACCCCGGTCTGAACATCGACTTGTCCGTTTGGCCCTTTGTGTGCGGCTGTGGTTCCCTCCGGCCTCCTTTGCTGCTCCACCACTAAACGGATTGCTCTGTCTTTCCTCCCTTTATCTGGAGATAAGATACTTACTTTTCAGATAAAGCATATTATGATAAATCAAATGGGCTTTGTCGGTTTTGTGCATCTGGGTGTTTGTGTGCGTGTCTGTGTGTGTGTGTGTGTGTGTGTGTGTGTGTGTGAAGGCAGCATGTGTGTATGCAGCTGTTTTGGAGATAAATGTAATCTGTCAATTATGTGTGAATGTATGAAGTGCTGCAGATGAGCAGCGGGTGCATTGATCAGCAACAGGAAAAAGGGAAAGAGAGAAAGAGGGCAAGATGAGAACTTTAACGGAGACTGGCATGTTCATCCACAGAAATTATTCTTGTTTATTTTTCGCTTTTCATAATTAAAGTGAAACATGTCATTATTGTAACATTCAAAACCTTTTTTTTGTCATGTAATGTATGGATTTTAGTTTTTGGACTACTGCTGCTGTTGATTTACATAGGCCTACAAATCATTTAGAATTTATAAGAACTAACTTTGTGTAAGAATGGCTTGTATTATGTTGCCTGTTGCTTTGGAAAGTGTGGTGTGTGTGTGTGTGTGTGTGTGTGTGTGTGTGTGTGTGTG
>NC_045745.1:3279458-3282496 GCF_008692095.1 Etheostoma spectabile | reverse complement strand
TGTGTGTGTGTGCGTGTGTGTGCGTGTGTGTGTGTGTGTGTGTGTGTGGTGGGAGGGGTTTGCCGAAGCCACTTGCTCCCTCTAATTAGCAGCGTGTGCCGGTAAAGAAACTCAGTAGATCGAGCTCCCCAAGGCGCAAAGGCATCCCGGGGGCCACTTCACCTGTGGGATGACTTAACTGTGTGAACCAGGACTTGCAGAGGCAGTTCGGATGCTCAGAGCACCACAGTGTGCTCTGCTGATAAGCTGACACACAGTCCAAAGCTGAAGCTGCAGGTAGAAGACAAAAAAAAAGCAAAAACACTTTCAGGTTTCTCCAGAGAACTCCGGCGCGTCCCGCTTCTCTCCGGTTGGATCCGACGCACGGACTTGTTGCCCCGGCAGAGCTCTGAGGGGGCCCTCGGTTGCGTGTGTTGCGTGTCCGACATACAAGTCAGCGACAGGACTTAAAAGCCTGCTGTCAGGATGATGTCCTACATAAAGCAACCCCATTACACCATGAACGGGTTAAATTTGCCTGGCCCCGGAATGGATGTGCTACACACAACCATCGCTTATCCATGTAAGTATAAACTCTTTTATTTAAAAAAAAACATTTTGATTTTGTTTTACTTTTAAGGATTTTCTCCTGCTTTTCTGGTCATTTAGAATATAATGCGCCTGAATGATGCGTAAAGACGCGCAGGCTGTGCGTAACGCTGTAGCGAACAAAATGAACTCAAGGATAAAAAATGAGAAATAATTAGTTTCATGAGAGCCCATGTATTGACACAAAGTTTGTATAATAATAATGAAATAGTAAAATATAAAAGGATCATGACTACACTGATTGAACCAAGGAAAAAATAGATTAAGTAAGTGTCGTTGTGAGAGACGGATGCATCCCATTTGGTTACACTGCTGTCGGAGATAAAAATGTATTGGTACACATATTTAATATGCATCTACAATGCAACCATTTGAAACATAAATAATATGTGCGCTCTGCTGAGCTTAGTGTCAGGAATCAGACACGATTAGTATTTTTTTTTTTTTTTTATGTTTCTCACTTTTGCCCTCAAGGCTTCTCAAACGTTCTCAGGTCGCTGACGCTCAAATGAATATAGATTGACAGTATGTGGGGACACTATGTGATACATGTTAAATTCCTGGGATTGCACGGGACTCACTGTACTTGTTCTGAAACAAACATGCCCAGGCATTTGGCCGGGTGCCATTTAGATATGACTTTGACTGTTCAAACTATAGTTAAATGAATAAATAAATGATAAATGTTTCCCCTTCTCGGGGAACCAGCGACTATTGATTTAATGAGCAACATACACTCATACTCATACTTATACTGGTCACAGTTAGACTGCAGAAACATGTCAGGGTCATGAACAGCATCATAACTGTGGAGTTCCCATTCATTTGAATGTATCATCCCCATTTACATAGTTGGTGATAAATAAATAAATAAATAATACTAATCATCAAATGACCTATCATGTTGTTTGTAAAAAAACAGCTCATAATTCAGGTCAGCCCCTCTGCTGCTGCCAGAATAATAACCCCCTACTTTTGGCTTTGCAGCTACTCCCCGGAAGCAGCGCCGAGAGCGCACCACCTTCACCCGGACACAGCTGGACATCCTGGAGGCGCTGTTCTCCAAGACCCGCTACCCAGACATCTTCATGAGGGAGGAGGTGGCCCTCAAGATCAACCTGCCTGAGTCACGTGTACAGGTACTGGAGAAGTAGGCCAGCCACGATGGAGGCCATACTGCTCAGTGTTTGTGCGTTACTATAGTGAGACTATCTTAAAAGCCTTAAAGGCAACATACCTCTTCTACAGAAAGAGTACAGCAGTGTATTTATGCTATCTTCTGCATATGCATTTATAAGTCACACGTGTCCATTCTCACCTTTTTATAATTTATTTACAACTCAAGATATTTGCAGGTCTAAAAGTTGTTTTTCTGTAATACCATTCCAGGTTTGGTTTAAAAACCGCCGTGCCAAGTGTCGTCAGCAGCAGCAGCAGAGCAGTGGGCAGTCCAAGCCCCGCCCTCCCAAAAAGAAGGCCTCTCCAGTGCAGGAACCCAGCGCCCCTGATCCGGTTCCCAACCCATCGGGCTCCTACAGCCCGTCCTCTGTCCAGTCAGGCCCCAGCCTGGTCCCGAGCTCCAGCACTGGAAACACAGCTGTGTCCATCTGGAGCCCGGCCATCTCGCCCCTGCCCGACCCCCTGGCCTCCTCCTCGGCCCCCTGCATGCAGCGGCCCTCCCCTTACCCTATGAGCTACGGCCAGCCGGCCTACACCCAAGGCTACGCCAGCACCACCTCCTACTTCACCGGCCTGGACTGCAGCGCCTACCTGTCCCCCATGCACTCGCAGCTGTCAGGCACCGTGGGCGCCCTCAGCCCCATCACTGTGCCCTCGATGGGGGGCTCCCTAAGCCAGTCCCCGGCCTCGCTGTCCTCACAGGGCTACAGCACGGCCTCCTCTCTGGGCTTCACCTCTGTTGACTGCCTGGACTACAAGGACCAGCAGGCCTGGAAACTGGGCTTCACCACAATGGACTGCCTGGACCACAAGGACCAAAACTCCTGGAAGTTCCAGGTCCTCTAAGAAAGCAAGACAGGGTGGTGTTCGTGTGTGTGTCAACGAGTCCCATGTGAGATAGTGTGGAGCAAGACTTGTTCTCTTTGGTTTTCAGTTTCTGGTTTGTAAGATTTTGTTTTATTTTCGAAAGGGGACTTCTGTAGAAATGCATTTTATCTGAACGACTTTGGAGATGAAGGGACCAGTGGCTGTCATCAATGCTGCCTGACTGCAAATCATATCTGTTGTCTTCTTCATGTTAAGTTAAATAAGGGAGCACAAGCCTTTAAAGAGTTTGTAGGAAAATACTGGAGCCGTACATATGGAAACACACTGAGCCATCTCTTCTTTTAACACACACACACACACACACGTGTTTTCATTAATGTTTTAAACGTGCATTGTCATAGAGGGAAAGGAGCGCTGCTTTGACAGGAAGTAGCTCCGGAGTC
>NC_045745.1:3275132-3279388 GCF_008692095.1 Etheostoma spectabile | reverse complement strand
TAAAATATGCAGTTTGGATGCGTTTAGATAATTTTGAGCATTTGTGTTGCATATTACAGTGTTAGCCTTTAGTGTTATCATCCCAATCTGTTTAATGGAAACATTAGATCTCCTGTTTTTAGTTGTGTGACATATTAAAGTGATTCTATTCTTTACACGCTGTGCACTGACAATCATTGAGATTCTTGTTTGTGTTTGCAAAGTTGTAGCTTGATAGGAGATGCATGTAGTGTTATTGATCCACAGTTAGAGGCCAAGAAGAAGAGTGGACGTGGCAAAAGGTGAGGTGGCCATGTTGTGCTCAGGTCTGGACCCGTCATGTTTTGTCATATGGCCCTCGCCGCTCCGTCTTGCTTATTTTAGCTTATCTGATTCTGGGAGTGTCCCAATCCTCTTAGCTTACCTTCACCAATGCCCTAAGTGAATTAGTTAGGATTATTGCCCTGTCCCCCTCTGTCTCTCTCTCTGTCTCTCACCCATCTCGCCCACACTGGTCTTCTCATCCTCCCCTTCCTTTCCTCGCTCCCTCTTCAACTCTGCAGTCTGTCTTTGCTCTACCTCCGCCTGTTTTCTCTCAGCTTGTCGGGCCTTTTGTTTCAGTCCACGTGTATCCCACTTATCCTGGGCATTCCCCAAAAAACACTGCATGTTCCGAATCAATCAAACGATGCAGTTTAATAAAGCATTTTTACTTTAATGGTTTTCCGTAATTGTCCCAACTCTGAGATAGCTCTCTATCAGATCAGTGGTTCCCCTTCTTTCAACCCCATCCTGGACCCCCCCGGTCTCCCTAACTCTTCAGAAATTTTCTCCACATGACCTAAAACTTAACCATGACATCCAATATGTTTGACAGAGGTGTGTGTTGTTGGTGTATTGTGATAGAGGACAGTATTGAAAGACTCTCTGTTACACAACAAATGTTCCAAAGCATTGGCCACCCTCCCATTGATATCATTTTTTTAAAGCCATATTTTTAAAGCTACATTAAATTGCTTTGGGTTGTCATTTTACAGCAGTTACCGTAACATCACCAACACATCTAAACTGTCTGTTTAGAATCAGATTTAATTTGTGCAAATGATGTGATAAATGCTTCCCGTCAACTAAAGCAATATAAAGGGCTCTATGAAGTATCACTCCTGAGATAGTTCTAATTTAATTCTGATAGAAATGATCAAATCTAATTCTGATCCGTCATCTCCAACCATGTAAAATGCCACAACATCTTCATAATAACCTGAGATGCTGCACCGAGAGATGAGAGACGGGTAGCGAGAGACATTTCAAAGCTTTTTTCTGACCTAATCCCACTCTGTGCTGGTTTAATCCCTCCGCCCTCCCCCTCCGTGGCGTGATTGGTTAATCCCTGCGTCTGCCCACCCTGATTGGTTAACCTCTCTTGAAGGGTGCAGGGCACTTGTAATCTTCCCCCTCAGTACTGAGTGTTTCAGACAGACATTTGTGCTGTAATCCCAGAGAGGAGCAGATGTGATGGGGGATGGCAGCACGAGGCAGACCTTGAGGAAGGTTAGAGCCGGAAAACAAAAACACGACACACGGGAGGAAGAAGCCTTCAGGCCCTCTTTCCTTCCACCAGTTGTGGAAGAAGTACTAAGAGCTTTCACTTAAGTAAAAACAAAAGAGTAGCAATACCAGTATAAGACACTCAGGTCCAAGTAAAAGTCTTGCATTCAAAATTCATTAAAAGTCCTGCATTCAATGATTCATAAAAGTAAAAACGTCATATCATCAAAACAGCATTCAGTATCTTTTTTTATAGAACTGTGTAGATTGGATTATTACTTTATGTTATCACTATTATTATTACTTCAAGTATATAGTACTGTGAAAAAGTCTTAGGCAGGTGTGAGAAAATGCTTTAAACTAAGAATGCTTTCAAAAATATAAATAATGATTGTTCATTGTTATCAATTTACAAAATGCTAAGTGATCGAACAAAAGAAAAATCTAAATCACATCAGTTTTTGGTGTTACTACCCTTTACCTTCAAACCAGCATCAGTTCTTATAGGTACACAGCGTTGAGGATTGTAGATGCAGTGGTCGGCCAAGGAGACATTTTACGACACATCAATCTTATTTTCAAAGGGGAAGATGTCCATCAGTGACATCAGCTCAGAACTGGCAGAAACCAGTGGGACCCAGGTACACCCATCTACTGCACCAAAACATAGGAACTGGGGTGCAGAAGAATGGCAGCAGGTGCTCTGGACTGATGAAATATTTGGCTGTAGCAGAAGGCAGTTAGTTGGTCGAAGGGCTGGAGAGCGCTACAATAACGAGTGTCTGCAGGCAGCGGTGAAGCATGGTGGAGGTTCCTTGCAAGTTTGGAGCTGAATTTTTGCAATAGTCTGAGATTTGGTCAGGAATAATGGTGTCTTCAATGCTGAGAAATAGAGGCAGATTCTTATCTGTCATGTAATACCATCAGGGAGGCGTATGATTGGCCCCACATTTATTCTGCAGCAGGACAACAACCCCACACATACTGCCCAGGGCATTAAGAACTGTCTTCAGTGTGAAGAAGAACAAGAAGTCCTGGAAGTGATGGCATAGCCCCCCCCAGACCCTTAATCTCAACATCAACGAGTGGGTCTGGGGTTACATGAAGAGACTGAAGGATGTGAGGAAGCCTCCACCCACAGAAGATCTGGGGTTAGTTCTCCAAGATGTTTGGAACAGCCTACCAGCCGAGGTCCTCTTTCAGAAACCCAGGTGCAGGTGTAACGGGAAGAACTGATGCTGTGTTGAAGGAACCGGGTGGTCCCACCAAATATTGATTTAATCTTCTTTTCATTCACTGCATTTTGTTAATTGACGAAAATAAACTATTAACACTTCCATTTTTGAAAGCATTCATACATAAATATATACAGTATCTCTATATATACACACACACACACACACACAGTACTGTATATATACTGTATTATATCCCTGGATTCTAATTAGTGATGCATTCATGTGTCCAAACTCTTTTGGATAACCACCAACGCACATTATTAGCAAATAAATCACTCCAACTAGCATCAGTTTGTTTTAACACCTATTTATTACCACCATAATATGAGAAATTTGGAAAATACAAAGATCAGCTTATTTATACGTCTGAAAATCTCGAGGAATAAGAAAAATATAAAAGAAAACAAATATGAGGTTATATTGTGTATCACAAATATTGAGAAAGGGACAAATTACACGTTCAGATCTACAGAGACCAGGAGACACACACAGACCCTTAACATGCAGAGTCTAACCTTCACTATGATGTCAATTCCTACTGCTGTGACAAGTCTAAAGCCTATCTGTGGAGAGAGAGAGAGAGAGAGAGAGAGAGCGAGAGAGAGCTGTGATGACTGATCTACAGTGAACATTTGACTAGAGGAGATGGTAAAGCATCGCCCCCGTGTGGCTGCCATTAGAATAGAAGTTGCCTTGGAAAACAGACAAGCCCTTCGTGATTTTCTATTGCAAATCAGATCCTTGTAATACAGAAACAACTGATAACCGTGTTGACAATAAGAATTGCTTTTTACTCGTAATTCGATAATTTTGAAAGTGGTAAAGAGACGAGATGCTCACCCATGAATTAAATGCGTTAAAAAAAATAGACACCATATCCACAACGATAATCAATATTCTTAAGCAACCAAAACAATTTTCGTTTGTTGAGTACAAGTGTTCCGAAAGATCAGAGCTCACACATCCACGCAAACAGGCCAACAGACCGCCATCCACTCCCAGTGCAGGGTACAGAGATGAAGAGGTGGTGTGAAAAGGTGGAGCGAGCCGTCTGGCTGCAGAGCGAGCAGGGAGTTGGGGTGTTGAGTGACGGACTGGGCTGGAGGGGAGGCGAGGCCTCAGGACTAGCTTTAATAGCACCCTGCTGTGGAAGTTGCAGCTCCCCTTAAGCAGACTAGCCCCTCGGCCACGTCCCTCTGCTTCAGCTCTGTTTGCCTCACTGACCACAGTTGGAGTTGGTTGTTGGAGTATGTGTGCACATGTGCGTCTGATCTGCAAAACCTTTAACATGCACGAAAAAGGTACCCTAAAAACATTTGGTGAAGACAAAAAAAAACTATGAGAGACCAGACTTTAACATACTTCTATCTCTTCATAATCAGGATTACTCTAAAGTCTACTGAGAAGCTGGGCAGGCAGGAGAGGGGGAGGGAGAGGGACAGGGATGGGTGGAGATCGGTGGGTGGGTGGGTGGGGTAGAATAAGGGAGTG
>NC_045745.1:3267715-3275122 GCF_008692095.1 Etheostoma spectabile | reverse complement strand
CAGGTCAAGAAAAACAGGACAGAGGTGAAACATGGGGAGGCCGTCTAAGCGCGCTCTCCGCGGATGCGGCGTGCCAGCTGGATGTCTTTGGGCATGATGGTGACACGCTTGGCATGGATGGCACACAGGTTGGTGTCCTCGAATAGACCCACCAGGTACGCCTCACTGGCCTCCTGCAGGCAGAGTGGGGGGACAGCGCATATTAGCAGGAGAAGTGGACCACTTTTACTATTTTGAATTCACACTTGATGTAACTTTAGCAATATATTTTGTAAACACCCACACCCACACCCACCTGCAGGGCTCCAATGGCGGCGCTCTGGAAGCGCAGGTCGGTCTTGAAGTCCTGAGCAATCTCCCTCACCAGGCGCTGGAAGGGCAGCTTACGGATCAGCAGCTCAGTGGACTTCTGGTACCGACGGATCTCTCGCAAAGCCACGGTGCCAGGCCTGAAACACGCGACAAAGCTCTTACCTGCAACACGCTCAACGGGATTTATCCTCTGAACAAATAATGTGACGCTTAGTACTGTCCCTTTTCCAAAAAATGCCCCCATAGCTTTTAACTCTGATGTGTGCAACCAGGAGGCTTTAAAAAACAACATATATACACATATGATTTATTGTATTCCAACATTTCCACTTCACTGTGAGTGAGTTGTAAGCAAACAACAAACGGTAAACCATGTGGGACTCTCCGGTGCCTTCAGGTACACCTGTTCAACTAACTGTGCACTCACTTAAAAGGGCAAGTACACTTATAAAACTATCTTTCTGTCATATTTTCTGAAACTGACTCTATGTTTGAGAATAACTACATGAAGCAGGTAGTTAAAAAACATTTCTTCCTGTTCAGATGCACCAATCAGGGCTAGGGTGGGGGTGTCTAACTGCGTGTCAATCCCGGCTGTGGGGGGAGGGGCGGAGGAGACCATTTGAGCTTTGACAGGAACCCCCTTCCTGGAGGGGCTGAGAAGTTTGTTGATGTTCAAATGTTTTGAAGTCCTGGATCTCCACTATCCTCCCTACAGCACCTTTAAATAACCTGTTAATAAATGTGTTTGACTGATTTAATTTTAATATTTTCTCCTACATTCTTATCAGAGCGTTTTTGTTTTTTATGTGTGTATATGTGTCCGTGTACATATGTTTAAAAAAAAAGAAGAAGGGTAAATTGTATCTGTGATTGGAAGTATTGTATTGTATATTTCCAATAAATATATTGTGGAAAATAGAAAATCTGTTAGATTGACTGTCTGCTCATTCATTGAGTTATAATAAGAGATTTATTTAATCGGTGCATCCCTATTGCAGAGGGTTGTAAAGATATTATGATTTGTCAAAGAAATGGCTGTTTGTAAGGACATCCAGGTGTTACCTGTAGCGATGGGGCTTCTTGACGCCTCCAGTAGAGGGGGCACTCTTGCGAGCAGCCTTGGTGGCCAGCTGCTTACGAGGAGCCTTTCCTCCAGTGGACTTACGGGCAGTCTGCTTGGTACGAGCCATTACGATGAAGAGTCACCTGAAGGGAACATCAAAAATATAACAGCATGATAACACATGATAATAATGTTATTGTTACATACGCTGGCCGTTTATTCATACATTTCTACTCAGTTCAGTTCATTATCACTGGGGCTCTCTGGACAAATGTTCCTGGACCAAACAGTTGAAAAAAAATTATAACACAAACTATTTAGCCTGAACACATATGTTCTGATCCATGAAACTGACAAAAGCATTAAAAAATATCAGTGAAGTCAAAAATATAACTGAATACAAAATCAACCATAATACTGCAATTGATACTGAATGTAAATTTAGAGAATTGTGTTTGCTGTTTTTAATGATCACTATTTCACATTAACATTTGCATAAGCATTGGTCAAGTATCATTTAATTTTGAAGTTTTTTTATGCACTCAACATGACAACACTTTTTTCCCCCCACATTTAGTTCAAAGTCAGTCATATAGGGCCGCTTGGGAAAACTTTTCCCCCGGTTCGGCAACTGCATAGACACAACGCCCTGAGCCAATCCAGACACTGTGTGCTCCCGACAACACTGCTAAACTGGTCATCCTTCTGAAACACACCAATCCGCTGTGTCCGTGTCGCATTTTTGGACCAATGATGATTCGCCCTGCTGCGTTTTAGGGCGGGACGAGCAGCCTTAACTCCGCCTCATTCCGCAAGATTATGGCCGCAGACCCAATTTACGAACCTACCGAGATACAGGCTATGAGCGAGACGTAAACTTTGATGTTTTCCCTCAAAAACAAACAACGTGTACACACAAGACTACCAACAAAACGTAGGAGACAAGTGTAGCTATCAAATAAACGACAAACCGTGGGAAGCGAAGGTATATTTAAGCGAAACCGCGAAGTAGAAATCGGATATGAAAGTGGAGCAGCTCTTTCGGCAGTGGAAGTACTGAGCCGTTTTTCTCCCTGCTTGAGCATCGCGGCAGCTGCTTTTTCTCCTCTCTACCGCGGCGAAATAACACGCTATTTCAGCACAAAAACAACTTTATCCGTCCCGTTTTCTTTACAAAACGACGACTAGTATTCTATGAATAAAAAAGTATGACAGAAATTTTACTTACCAAGGGTGAATTAGGCGCTTTTTCTCCGCGAGGATACAAGTGAGTTGTGGTTGTCTGGCAGTGTCAGATATTTACTATCACTCACACAATGGAAGCGGAGCGAGCAGGAGCAAAATGGCGGCCGTGTCAATCATCTGTCTCCCACAATGCAACTGCCATCATTGGTAAACAGTGGAACTTAATTTGTTAAATTGAAACTTTTTGTTCCAAACGTTAATTTTGAGTACAACGCGACGTACTATTAGAACGTAACGCATATTATGTAATTATTTTATGTTAGACAAAATTTAATTTGCTCACCCATTTATTGCACAATACAAATTAATGAACAGAAAAAGAGGAAATAAATGTTGACATGTTAAGAAATCAGGCACACAATATGAGCACATAGCTCTATTTTGAGTTGATAGTTACCTGATCTTTACTTTCATTATTTTTCTGTAAGGGGTTGTAATTAAAGTAGAATGTGTCTACTTTATGACTTACTACATTGTTACTTGCCTTATTGGATTTTTTTTTTTTGAAACCTTCTGTTGTCCTCGGGTCAAATTTGTCTCCTTTAAAAAATGTCTATATCTGAAATATGGGTTTCTTTTTAACCAAATTACCACAAAAAATGGATTGGATTCCTTACAACGCTCTTTGCAAATTCGATTGATCACTTTCATTCCTCTGATCTTAACTATTAGTCTAAATAAGTCACAATGTCTGCTTTTTTATCTCAAATATTAGGTCTAATTCTACATGAATGAGGATTATTAACCACGAATTCCAAAAAGAAGTGTAAAACTAGTGGTAAGGTGGTGTTAGTAGAAACTAAAAAAAAAAAAAAAAGTCTAAAAAAGGGACAAAAATTACAATTTTTAGTCAGTTTTTGACCCAGGAGGACAACACAAGGGTTAAATTTAATTAAAAGTAAAAATGTATTTATTTGCTACTTAAAAAAAAAAAAAAATCTAGTACAGTAGGATTAATTAATACATGAGCTAAAATCTATTTTAATGTTCTAAGGATCCCAATTTGTTGCTTTGAAGTAGTGTTCAGGGTCTACTGTCATGCAAATATATCAATATAACCAAACTGGATCTCTGTAAACACATTACTTGAATTACTGGTTGTATTCCTCAATTTCACAAGTTCTGATCAGTGGTGGAATGTAACTAGGTACATGTACTCAAGTACTGTACTTAAGAACAAATGTTGAGGTACTTTCCTTGAGTCTTCTCTTTTCATGCCACTTTCTACTTCTACTCGGCAACATTTCAGAGAGAGATATAGTACTTTTTACTCCGCTACATTCATCCGACCTAAAGAGGTAGTCTCGCTCTGGAACAAACTGAACCATGGTCCGGTTCGCTTATAGTGTAAAATCAGTTTTTGAATGTTTTCCAACATTCTGATGTAAATACGGGAGGCTATCATCGTGTTATAAGACCGGGGGAGCTTGTTAAAGGTGCTCTAAAAGCGATGCCACAAGTGTTTTAGGCTACAACATTTGTGGTCACATACAGCAAACATCTCCTCACTATCTGCTAGCTGCCTGTCCCCAGAACACACTGTAAAAAACATCTCCTCACTATCTGCTAGCTGCCTGTCTCCAGAACACACTGTAAAAAACACATCCTCACTATCTGCTAGCTGCCTGTCTCCAAAACACTGTAAAAAACATCTCACTATCTGCTAGCTGCCTGTCCCCAGAACACACTGTAAAAAACATCTCCTCGCTATCTGCTAGCTGCCTGTCCCCAGAACACACTGTAAAAAACATCTCCTCACTATCTGCTAGCTGCCTGTCCCCAGAACACACTGTAAAAAACATCTCTCTATCTGCTAGCTGACTGGACCCCAGAACACATTGTAAAAACATCTCCTCACTATCTGCTAGCTGTCTGTCCCCAGAACACACGTAAAAAAACATCTCCTCACTATCTGCTAGCTGCCTTTCTCCAGAACACCTGTAAAAAACATCTCCTCACTATCTGCTAGTTGCCTGTCTCCAGAACACACTGTAACATCTCACTATCTGCTAGCTGCCTGTCTCCAGAACACTGTAAAAAACATCTCCTCACTATCCTAGCTGCCTGTCTCCAGAACACACTGTAAAAACATCTCCTCACTAGGCGCTAGCTGCCTGTCTCCAGAACCACTGTAAAAAAACTTTCCCTCACTATGCTAGTTGCCTGTCTCCAAACACACTGTAAAACATCTCCTAACTATCTGCTAGCTGCCTGTCCCCAACACACTGTAAAAAACATCTCCTCACTACTGCTAGCTGCCTGTCCTCCAGAACACACGTAAAAACATCTCACTATCTGCTACTGCCTTTCCCAGAACACTGTAAAAAACATCTCCTCACATGCGCTAGCTGCCGTCTCCAGAACACACTGTAAAAAACATTTCCTCACTATCTGCTAGCTGCCTGTTCCCAGAACACACTGTAAAAAAACATCTCCCACTATCTGCTAGCTGCCTGTCTCCAGAACACACTGTAAAAAAACATCTCCTCACTATCTGCTAGTTGCCTGTCTCCAGAACACACTGTAAAAAACATCTCACTATCTGCTAGCTGCCTGTCTCCAGAACACTGTAAAAAACATCTCCTCACTATGCGCTAGCTGCCTGTCTCCAGAACACACTGTAAAAAACATCTCCTCACTATGCGCTAGCTGCCTGTCTCCAGAACACACTGTAAAAAAACATTTCCTCACTATCTGCTAGTTGCCTGTCTCCAGAACACACTGTAAAAACATCTCCTCACTATCTGCTAGCTGCCTGTCCCCAGAACACACTGTAAAACACATCTCCTCACTATCTGCTAGCTGCCTGTCCCCAGAACACACTGTAAAAACATCTCCTCACTATCTGCTAGCTGCCTGTCTCCAGAACACACTGTAAAAAAACATCTCCTCACTATCTGTTGGTTGCCTGTCTCCAGAACACACTGTAAAAAACATCTCCTCACTATCTGCTACTGCCTGTCTCCGAACACACTGTAAAAAACATCTCCTCACTATCTGCTACTGCCTGTCTCCAGAACACTGTAAAAAACTCTCCTCACTATGCGCTAGCGCCTGTCCCCAGAACCACTGTAAAAACATCTCCTCACTATCTGCTAGCTGCTGCTCCCCTAAACACACATTAAAAACACATCTCCTCCCTATCTGCTAGCTGCCTGTCCCCAGAACACAGTGTAAAAACATCTCCTCCTATCTGCTAGCTGCCTGTCCCCAGAACACACTGTAAAAAACATCTCCTCTCTATCTGCTAGCTGCCGTCCCCTGAACACACAGTAAAAAACATCTCACATCTGCTAGCTGCCTGTCCCCAGAACACACTGTAAAAACTCTCCTCACATCTGCTAGCTGCCTGTCCCCAGAACACACTGTAAAAAAACATCTCCTCACTATCTGCTAGCTGCCTGTCTCCGAACACACTGTAAAAACTCTCACTATCTGCTAGCTGCCTGTCCCCAGAACACACTGTAAAAACATCTCCTCACTATCTGCTAGCTGCCTGTCTCCAGAACACTGTAAAAACATCCACTATCCGCTAGCTGCCTGTCCCCAGAACACACTGTAAAACACTCTCCTCACTATCTGCTAGCTCCTGTCCCAGCAACACACTGTAAAAAAACATCTCCTCACTATCTGCTAGCTGCCTGTCCCCTAAACACACTGTAAAAAAAATCTCCCACTATCTGCTAGCTGCCTGTCCCCAGAACACACTGTAAAAAACATCTCCTCTCTATCTGCTAGCTGCTTGTACCCAGAACACACTGTAAAAAACATCTCTCTATCTGCTAGCTGTTTGTACCCAGAACACACCTACAGTAATACATAAATTACAGTAAACTGCAGTAATCTGTAGTTACAGTAATACATAAATCCCAGTAAACTTCAGTAATGCATAGTTCCAGTAATATATTAATTACAGTAAGCTGCAGTAATCTGTAGTTACAGTAACATAATTATAGTAAACTACAGTACACTATATTACAGTACTGTTGTATGGAAAGAATACAGTAAAGCTCTGGCAACCGTGCTGCCTATACCGTTAAAAACTGTCATTTTACATGACAGTTTTTAACAGGATGTCACAAAGATAAGCCAGTGTGTCATGAATCATCTACTGGCGAGGAGAATTCTATAATAATATAGTTTATTGCTATCTATAGAGATTTATAGATCTATAGAGTTTCCCCTACTTCCCTCACAGGGAGGTCACTGTTAGCCCAGTTGCAGGTAAGAAATCAGTGTATCATTTAGGGTCATCCTGCTGAAATACTCCTAGATGCTGTATCCACACTTTAATAACATGTTTTTTTCTGCACCAGAAGAAAGAGAGAATGATTTAGGGGAGGGAGAGAAAGCAAGTCAGCACAGGTGACTTTTGGAGATCAGCAAGGCAGAAAAGAGTTGAGTTAAGGGCCAGAGACAGATGTTTTGGCATTTGACTGGGAGCCCGTGGCGTAAGGTGACCGGATTTCTCAGTCAAAATCCGGGGACATTTTCAGCTCAGAAGCGTATTTACCTCCAAAACAAGTAATGTTTTTACTTTTGTAAAACTTAAAACGGGGACACTAGACCTAGAGCTGTTCTCATTAGGGGCTGAGCCCCCCCCCCCCCAAGGTCTGATCCTAGACCCCCCCTGCTGCTACTTCATACTCCACTCCACTACACCTCAGAGGGGAATGTTTACAGATAGAAAGTCCTAATATTTAAAAATAGAAAGTCCTAATATATCAAGATAGAAAGTCCTAATATTTCAAGATAGAAAGTCTTAATATTTCATAATGTTGTAA
>NC_045745.1:3267129-3267705 GCF_008692095.1 Etheostoma spectabile | reverse complement strand
GTTTACTGATTATCTGACAGCTTTTGCTTTATTGCTCCAGTCTTGTTTCTGCAACTCGTTGAGAATCAGATACAATAAAACCTATTGAGGACATATTTTCCTTTGACATTAATATTAAACGAGATCGCTGCAGTCGGCAGAAACAAGCTACGATGGAAGTTAATAGGATAATTGTCCAGCTTGTGTTTACGTTCATAAAAGTGCTCGTTTAGCTGCTAACAGACTCAGATTAATATTCTAAGTGTCTGACAACATCATGGCAAGGATTTCTAAGGAGCTCGACCTTTCTGTTAAAGATTAAGATCCTCTTTTAAAACATAAAAGTCCGCGAAATTGCGTTCGCTAAACCCACCAGACTCCATGTAAATAACCAGTGATTTTAGCGTAAAATCCGGCTTCTTAAAACCTCTCTGAGCACCGCTGGCTCTGGCTGTCTGGAGCTTGCGGTGTAGGGGGAGCGACCATCGGCTCCGTGTCGTCAGTGTTTTCTTTCTTTCATTTCAATTTCGGGTCTGTCAATCACAGTGAAAACCGGGGACAGATCCGGGGTCAGATCCAGCCGGGGACAAGTCGCCA
>NC_045745.1:3256166-3267119 GCF_008692095.1 Etheostoma spectabile | reverse complement strand
CTGTCCCCGGAAACCGGGGACGTCTGTTCACACTACCGTAGCGGTGTCTAGAGTTTTGTCCATACTGAAGTGTATTGAGGACTTTGGTAGTGCAGTTTCTGCAGCAGAATGTCACTGTTTAGAGAAGGACCTGGTTAGGAGTTATGGTACTACATGTAATTATGATTTCACATTTATTGCTGTGGAGTTTTATGCAGCCAGTTTCTAACATCTGCGGGGCAGGTGGAGCACGTTGAGCAGGTGGACGGCAAACAGGGTCTCTGAGAAAACACGACACTTTTGTTGTTGCCCCCATTGCTCATGAGTTGAACTCAACGATCTAAGACTTTTTCTATGTACACACAAGGCTTATTTCTGTCAAATATAGTTCACAAATTTGTCTGAATCTGGGTTAGTGAGCACTTCTCTTTTGCAGAGATAATCCATCCACCTCACAGGTGTGGCTTATCAAGATGCTGATTAGACAGCAGGATTATTACGCAGGTGGGCCACGCCAAAATGTGCAGCTTCAAAACCAGTCAGTACCTGTTGTTATGGTTATGATCTGTAATGGTTATGGTTAGGGTTCATCCATGAGGAGAACACCTCTCCAAAGTGCCAGACATCATTGAATGTGAGCATCTGCCCACCCAAGTCGGTTACGATGACAAACTGCAGTCAGGTTGAGAGAGAGATGGATGAACCCCAACCCGAACACCAGATACTGACTGGTTTTTGGACCCCCCCCCCCCAAATACAGTAAAACTGCACATTTTGGCGTGGCCTTTTATTGTGGCCAGCCTAAGGCACACCTGTGTAATAATCCTGCTGTCTAATCAGCATCTTGATAAGCCACACCTGTGAGGTGGATGGATTATCTCGGCAAAGGAGAAGTGCTCACTAACGCAGATTTAGACAGATTTGTGAACAATATTTGACAGAAATAAGTCTTTTGTGTACGTAGAAAAAGTCTTAGATCTGAGTTCAGCTCATGAAAAATGAGGGCAAAAACAAGCGTTGAGTTTATAATTTTCTTCAGTGTGTGTCGCGTCACCTACATGCATGTGCATGCACGAGGCAAACAAACAGAGACCCACTCAGAAAAAAAGCTCCACAGTGCTACAGAAGGTCAAACATTTCAGAGGGAACCTTTAAGGAATAGTGCGTTCAATTTGTACTCGGACACACAGATTTTTCAAAGTCAAAGTCGGAAACACACCCCAAGCTAAAATCCAACATGGCTGCTCCGTGCATCAACAGTGAAAGCTCTAGTAACTTACTTATAAGCAGTTGTGTTATTTGTGTCTAGCTAAATCAGTCGTACACTCAGCGTTGTCCATATTCTATCCATGGACATGTTGTTACGCTGTTTGTATGAACATAAAACAGCGTGATGTGTTGTTATAAACTTACATGGCTAACAATGGCTAACCCAGCTAGAGCTAATGAAAACGATGAAACTGACTTGTAAATGGGACGCATTCCCGTCGGGTGTGATTTCATCCCCAGCTTCCGAGGTAAATGGAACGCACGGTTTAGGGTGTTAAGCACTTTTCATTTTCTAAAAGCATGTTAGTCTACTGTGACTAGTCACTAAGGATTTGGGATAACCTCTGAAATATCTTTGACCAAAAATGATAAAGAAAATTGTGACATAAGAACCCTATAACTGAGCAGTCAGACAGTACATGCCATTGTTATACCTTCAATGTATAACTACTCCTAATTTATGCTCCTGTCTCTTGAACTAAATTTGTCAAAGTTGTCCTCCTTCACATAAGACTGGGCCAAGGAGATGTGTATCCACACAACACATGTAGTATCACGCACATATTAAAAGACAGATTACAGCTATTCCTGAACAGTTTTATTCATTTCATCTCTAACTGCAGACACCTCTAGTTTGAGAGAGAGGAGTGTTTTCACATTCAATTAGACAGCGCCTTACTTCAGTTCCCCATCTGAAAAGGTCGAGGCTTTAGATAAGGCAAGAGGAGCAAAACCTGCAAGCAATAGAAGTCAAACAGTTACAGAGTACAACCTGGATTTAGACATATTTGAAACATATTGTAATCCATACAGTATGATAAACCAAAAGGGCATGTAGTATAATACCAGATGAATGTACATCAATTTCCAGACTGAAAAGAAATGGCCCCAGATAGCTAAAAAAAAAAACAGAATAAAAGAATTCCCTCCCCAATTGTTTTAAATTCAGAACCAGTGATGTCCCCAGTGGGTCACCTCTCCTGTCAACCCTGAACAATCCAAAATCATCAAAGGTGATCTTAAATCTAGATATCCCAATGCATTATGGCAATGGTGAAGTAAACAAAATATGGTCTGTGGAACAAAATTTAAGGCTGATCTCCAAGTTGTTCCCCCCCCCCCCCCCACAAAGCAGCGGCTACATGTTTTCACCACGTTGTTTGAGAGGATATTGTTCTCAGCTTTATTCAGTCAGTCCAGTTCATGAAAGTACCAAGAATGCGGTGAAAAAAAACATTTTAAAAAGGTACAACAGGCATCCATCCACCTTCCCCTCTTCATCCGGGTATGTGCAACAACAGCGCCAAGTCGTTTGGTCCCTCTTCCAAAAAAAAAAAAATAAGTACCAAACCATTCCATTACAAGTGATTGAAATCTGTTTATAGCAAAGTTACATAAAAATGGCACAGTCACACAGAAAATAAGACATTGATAACCACTATATTATCTGAAAGTAACCCATTGCAGCTCCTTATCAAACCTCACGCCCAGTCGGATTCTTCCCCGCACCGCCTACTTGTACGTGTACATATTAGCAGAGGGAGGATGCGATGACCTAAATATATTTTCCTCCAATAACTTGTGCTGTAACATCCAGAAAGAACGCAATGGATATTGAACGACACAGAACTGTTCTGTAAGAGATAGTGTGCATGCATTTCTAAAATGCAAACCTTAATCCCAGTTGATGCTCATACCCAGTGCCACACCTAAAAAAAACAAAAAAAAAAACAACTAAAATCCCGTTTTACTAGTAATTCTATTCATATATATGTATATATATATGGTATATATATTTTACATTTTTGTGTCCCTGTTAAAAGTACCTTACATCTTTCATATCATTTACATTTAGGACTGGCTACTGTCTCAATCAATCACAATAATATGACCCATTGGACAATAATTTCAGGTACATTCAGGACTTTCTGTGAAAAGTCTTACAATTTTCTTTACAATTCATTAAAAATACAGAGGAGCAAAAATATTGGTGATACTACAGTCCACTGTCCTGCAGAGGCTGCAACCGTAGCGCAATGGAGTCTTTCTTCTACACAGCTAAAGATAATTTCACACGTCCACCCCCTCCTAAATGCTTCATTCTGTACGTATCTCTGTCTCTGGCCTCTGCATGGCCATGTCAGTCTGGATAAAGGCTCCCTGGCCCAGTGCTGTGGAGTACGCCCTGTTGCTGTGGCTCACTGTGAACCCGGGGGCGGGATAGGAGCTGGAGCCTCCACGTTTTTGAACCGGGGCCGGAGGCTGAGGTACTGGGTGGTAATCGTCCAAGTTGTCGTAGTGGGACAGCGCTGGCTTTGGGCCGTGTTTCTGATATGAGAAGTCTCTGTCCAGGTCGGGGTTGCCCTGGCTGTAGTGCTGCTGCTCCCGGACGCTGTGGGACCGCTCCACTTTGGAGCGGGCCTGTTGTTCCCTGGGCGCCGACGCCTGGTCCTCTGTACTGTGGTAGCCGCCCGACGGTTTCGCTTTACCCTGGTGGTGGTCAGAATCCGGGCCCTCGTAACGTGGCTGGAAGTTCCACTTGTTGGGATACTCCTGCTGCCAGTGTTTAGACCTGCTGCCGTCCCCGCCCAGCTTGTCGTCTCCGGTCTCGTACTTGGCGTCGTGCCGGCTGCTCTCCTGCTGATGGGACAGACTGTGGCTCAGAGTAGCTGGAAGGGAGTGGGAGGATTTGCACTTCTTGGTACTGCTATGCTTGCCAAGGCCGTCTGACTTGTCGCCTACTGCGCTGCCCTGGACATGCTTGTCTGTCTCCATGTACATGAGGACGTCGGCGTCTGACGCCATGTGTCTGGGCAGGTAGCGGCCGTCTTTGCTCTCGGCTGCAACCAGCACAGCTTTACCCGGGTCGGATTTGCTGCGCAGGTGCAGGGTTTCATAGCTTGGTATGTCTGCTGGTGCAAACAAGCCGACGTTGTCATACTGAGAGAGGACAGGGCCTTTGATCTTCTGTCTGGCCCGGCTCTCCCTGCGGATGGAGTGCATGCGGAGCCTTTCAGACTCCTCGGGGCTCCAAACGAGGTAAGCAGCAGCTTCCTTGGTTCCATGACTGGGGGGCATGTCCCTGCTCACAAAGCTGTGCTCCTTGCCAGGTGGGATGACATGGCGAGCAAGGTAGTGGTACCCGGTCGCCTTTCCACCCGGTTGGCCAGCAGCGGCTCCCGGATCTCGGCTGCCATGGGAGGGGAGGTGTCGGACCCGGATGGTGCCGTAAGGGTCAATGTCATAGTAAGGCGCCTCCAAAGGGCTCGAGCCAGAGTATGGACTGTAGCGATACTGCACACGTCCATTCTCAAAGTAAGGCTGCAGCTGGGTGACGTGGTAGTCGGCCTGTGAGGACTGCTGGGGGGGCTGCTGGTAGGCTTTGCACGGATACATGGGTCGATGGTAGAAGAAAATCTCGTCATCTGGGGGAACTTCAGTCCTTTGGATGGGCACTGAGCGGATAGTGGAAGGAACGTGGAGTGAGTGCACTCGGCGAATGGTGGGATAGCCTTGGTTTCTGTCATGGCTATAACCCTGATTCCCCGGCCCCGGAGACACGTACACACCGCGGGGGTTTCCTCGTGACTTCATAGAGTGGTGGTGGGACCTGGGGCCTAAAGTGCTGTATCTGTTGTCTAGTCGGGCACTGTAAGGTATCTGAGGCTCTGATTTGGACACGTAGGAGAGGTGTGGAGGGACGCTGTCGGGCCGGAAGTGGTGTGGCACGGACTGCGGGCCCAGCGGAACCGGTCTCTGGTGGTAGTATGCAGCTCCGGGAGGCTCAATTAATTCTCCTTTAGTGTGGTACAGATAGGCTGGCTGGTGCGTGGAAGATTTACGAGGAGAAGGGGGATGGTGAGGCAGGGCAGCCTCCGGATGGCAAGGCACCGGGCCTTCCCCCAGAACATAGGAGGCTTCGCTTTGGCTGAGTGCGGCTGTGGCCAGTTTGCTCTCTATGGTGCGGACAGGAGGGGCTGGAGGTGTGGGTCCGTACACGTTGTGGTACTTTGCAGACTCTGTACAGGGCTGTACTGGCTTTATGGCCTCCCAAGGCTTCTCAAGAGGCTCAGCAGAAGTGGGGGCCACTCTTGCGCTGGCCTTCGAGGGGAGCTGAGGTTGTGTTTGGGGTTGGATCTGGGTCTGAGGCTGTATCTGAGCTGGGCTCTGTTGCTGTGTTTTTTGTGTTTGATGCTTGGGCAGCGAGACTGCATGCCTCTTGGGCTTTTGAATTGCTGGAGGTGGCTTCTCTGATGGTTTTGGAAGAACTGGGGGGGGTTCAGTCTCCTCTGGTGTGACCTGTGAACAAACAAAACAGACCCTTGTTTATTGAGGAAAGTCTACAAAAAACAGCCAAGCATTTGTGCAGCGGGACAAGAGGTTTTAATATTAAAGAAACTACGCACATGACAACCCCCATGGCAAATGTTTTGACACATTTGGTATTTTTACTGTATGCCACACACATTTTTTCCCACTTACCAGCGGCAGTAAAACTGTATTTCACACCATGATGGTTAAATTTGCAATTAATCCGCTTTCACCTGCGTGGTGAACTGTAGAGGCGGTCCGCTACACTGCTGTATATTCAACATCACTGACAATTTATTGATAATAGAATGTAGTTCAAAATTAAAAAACGTTCCACTTCATAATGCTTTGTATTCATAACACTATTTTATTACTGTACAAAGTAGCTGTTAAAAACAGGAATAGCAGTTCTCATATGTAAATTTACAAGTCAAAATGTGCTCCTTTAACTATAAATATGTGCCTAAAATTGATCAGAATGCAGGAAATGAATTCTTTGACGGTCAACATTTCATGGGGGGAGGACCCCCAGACCCAACACTTCCTGTGCCCCCCCCCCCCCAAAAGCCCATCCTGAGCCAGGAAAAACCCTGGTAGATAGGGCCAAAATACCCTTCAACTTAGCTGGCCAGAGGTAAAGACAATCCACCTTCCAGTTCCTTCCTTTCTAAAGCTAATTAATTAACATGCTATATCTATTGAGGTGTAAAAGTATCCAGATACCAAAGATGGCAAAATAACTCACTTCCCATACTCAAGCAGAAGTACAGATACTTGTTAAAAAATACTCTGGTAAAAGTAGAAGTACTGACTTAACTTCTTTACTCCAGTAAAATTAACAAAGTACAGGCTTGGAAATTTACTTAAAGTATAAAAGTAAAAGTAGCCTTGCGAATGAGAAAATGAACTGATAGCTAGCAAATCTTTGAACGTGGAGTCTAATAATAATAATAATGAATGTATATATAATATGTCAGGCTCACGATGTTTTCTTCATTTTCAATCATGTTGCCGTCCATAATACTATGTTGACGTTACCGCCATCAATCCGCAATGATTTGCCGCCGAATCTGTCGAGTCGCCTTATAGTGGTGCAGAAGTGCAATGTGTATTCCCATCTAATTCGTTTCAACTGAAATGATTTGAAACTAAAGTAACGAGCCAATTTTGCAAAATGTAAGGAGTAGAAAGTACCGATATTCGTGTTAAAATGGAAGGAGTAAAAGTAAAAAGTCGGCACAAAAATAATTAGTAAAGTAAAAATATCTGAAAAATCTACTTGAGTACACTAAGTATTTGTTTTTCTTTACTTCCCATCTCTGCTAGTTGCGGTGACTTCCTAGGGTATCTAATGGTTGCCTGGCAACCTCACTGTGATGACAAGACTCCAGGAAGACAAAGATATAACGTGTTTTTTAGTGAGTTTTACAGGTGCTGGTAGGAGGCTAGGCTTTTCCCAGTTTCCAGTCTTTTTTCTAAGCTCTTAATAACTAGCCAACATAAGAAAGTGATATGAAACATACCTCAGGAACAAGCTGGGGTAAGACTCTAGTATCTTTGCAGCTGCCACTTGGGAAGGTGGCTGGAGTGGTACCAGATGAGCTGGGACGGACTGGGGTCTGTCCTGGGACAGGCTGCTGCCTTTCGGGACTTTTCCTGATTGGAGAAGTCAGGCTGGTTGAACTGGGGCCTGGAGCACACTTGTAAAAAGGAGTGTCTGGGGGGGTGGAGTCTGTTTCTGGCTGTGTTGCAGGTGGAGTTGTAGAGGACTCGGTCCTGGCTGACGGCTTGGTAGTGGTGCTGGTAAACTCTAGAGGCTGGGGTTTGATTGTAGGACTGGAAGTGGAGGGATAAGATGACGCTGAAATGACAGTTGGAGCAGCGCTGTGTGGAGGCGGGGAACTTCCTGTTCCCGTTCCCTCAGAGGAGGAAGCGTGGAAATGTGGGACCCGAGGATGTGACGTGTCCTGGAAGTCAGAGACCTCCTGTTGCAGCAGAGGGGACAGCGGTGTGGAAGGCTCAGAGGATCTGGACTGAGACTGACTGGAGACCTGCTGGGCAGACTCTGCCAGGGCCAGGGCCAACATGCGGGCAGCATTTTTAGGAGGGGGAGGAGGAGGAAGAGGGGCAACAGTGGGAATTGTAGAGCTGAGGGAACGAGGGGTGAGGTCCTTTGACGAGTCCGGAGCTACGACTCCTAGCAGGGACACAAAAACACAAGGGATCTATAGTTGAAGAACAAATAAGCAAGAGAGCAGTAGGTGAAGAGAAGAACTGACAGCAGGCAGGCAGGCTGGTTTTAAGGTGCTTCAAGAGTGGGAAAGAGAGGAGAAGTTAAGCGTGGTGCTCAGGCACTATATGAAACTTCCATACAAACTAAACCTACAAAAAAAAGCAATTATATAATTAACAGCATGGCTTGTTTTATCGGCATACAGTAGTGTGAACAAAACAGTGAAGTGAAGTTGTGAACATGCCAAAAAATACACTTTCCATTCTTTTTAACCTGGATCCTAGTTGTGTCTCTGATGGGAACAACAATCTTTAAAATTGGTCCAGTATTAAGCAAGACCACTGCAATGTGACCTTAACGGGCAAATGCGCACCTATTTCATCCATATTCTAGGTGTCTGACAACATTATGAAAAGGATCCCTACAGAGGTCGACCTTTTTCTTTTTTTAAAGCGCAAGATCACTTTTTTAAACATTAAAAGGTCGCCAAACACACCGGACTCTAAAAAGCCGTCTTGGATCTTCTTTCCACTGTTCTAACAATCACCACTCTGGTTTGGTTGAAATAAACCCCTTATTCACCCATTTACATGTGGATATGTGCTGGCTCTACACACGCTAAAAGTAGTGTTTATTTACAATGGAGCCTGGTGAGTTTGGCATTGGCGATTTCGGAGCTGTTTGTATTTATACCAAAAGGATTTTACTTTTTACAAAAAACGGTCTCTCTCTGTAGGGATCCTTCCCATAATGTTGTCAGACACTGAGAATAATAATCTGAGCCTGTCAGCGGCAAAAACAGAACTTTAGTGGACACAAACGGACGGTGCACAGTTGGCCTATAAGTTTACAGTGTAGCACGGTTCACGGCTGCATTCTCGCTAAATGCTGAACCAATCTTGTTCACATTAGTCACTCAGACACCAATGCATGGGAAAATAGGGTAAAAAAAAAGAACTTTAGAAAGGTCATTCTCTGCTCTCTACCTTGGTCCTCTTGGTTGCTGGCGGCTGGCGCCTGCTGTATGCTGTCCTCTCCCTTCAGCTCTCGACCGTCCACGCTGTCGCAACCCGTCAGCTTAGAGTGCAGCTCCATTTGGAAAGCTTCGCTTAGCGAAGGCTCGGCTGCCCTCAGCAGCACACTGCCCATCAGGGGAGGAGAGTCCTTGGCTGCAGGAGGAGGAGATAATGGCTGTGGAGAGACAGCCTTTCCAGTTGTATTTTTGTCAGGACTCTTAGTAGAGAAAAGCTCTGAGGTGGCAAATGGTGTTAAACTTGTGGTCTTTCCACATTTAATGGGCGACACGGCCTGTGTTGGTTTATCGCTGTAAGAATAGGAAGTAGGCAGTTTCTTGCTTTCCACCTTCTCTCCAGCGGCCAGGAATAAGTCTGTGGACAACAAGGGGGACATCAAGCTACCCAGGAAGGTAGCAGAGATGAGGTCAGAGCCATTGGTCTTGCCACAGTTACTTCCGGGGCTCCTCTTTAACGTGGAACCCTCAGCCCCAGCGGGTGAGTCATCCAGGGGGAAGGGGTAAGAGGTATCGGGGAGACTGCATTGGAAAGACATGGGGTCAAAGTCCAAGGTGGCCATGCCGATGTCTGGCGGGCTAAGGTCCACATCTTCACCTGCCGAGCGGGGAGGGGAGATGAGGGCCGGCACACAGATGGGCCCGTCGTCTCCGTCGCTGTCCTCCGTAGTGCCCAGGTTGTCGTAGGAGTTGCAGTGCTGTCGGCTGTCCAGCAGCTCGCCGTTAAAGGAAGCTGACAGGGCGTCGCTGCTGGAGCGCGGCCGCCGAGGACGGTACAGCTTGGACTCTCCTGAAGGAGGAAACTAATATATTTAGAAACCATTTCTTTTAACAGGCCCTAAGCACAACAGTAGGCTTCACAAGAAAGAACATTTGAAATATGTTACATGTATGTATATGTTATTAGCAACATTTACTGGTTAAACTTGGTATGCTTTGTTAAAGGGAACTGGAAGACCCAAATGATTACCTTCAACATTGTGCAGGGAACTCAGTGACTCTTCACTTTTGGCTGATCTTAATGTTGCCGTGTCTCCTCTGCCTCCTGAAACAAAGCCATTAAAATGCTTAAGCGTTCAGCCTTGTTTCTGCAATTAAGCTCTTCTCATTGCACAATGGTAAGGTGAAAATGGGACTATTTTCCTTCCACGTGAGGACGAAGGACTCACCAGCGAGAGCCATGGCCTTTAGTTCATTGGGCTCACTGGGGTTGCGGGGCAGCTTGCGTTTGGACATCGAGGAAGACTTGCCCAGGTTGAAGAAAGAACGCCAACTACCCACAGGAGACTTCTTGGATTTAATGGGAGGCCTCTTCCTGTGGTTAGAAAATGGCGGTGGAAAAGTAGGCCAAGAAAAAGTTACTTTTACCAACTACTACAATACACATCTCAGTGACAACAATCACATTTATCGTTTTTAAGTTGCTATTTAAACAGCATCTCCACATTCAAGTTTGAAACTGGAGACTTCCAAGGGACTTATTACCAAACCACATCAGAAACGCCCCCCACACCGTCACTAAAAAACCCTCAAATCCCACCTTTTCAGACTTGTTTTCATTTAAGACTAATCTAATTTTATTTCTAGTGTCTTTATCAAATGACTACTGCTTGTTTTATTTTTATTTGTATCTAAAGCATCTTTGAAGACTTTGACATGTCTTCTTCTTATTATTTATTATTATTATTATTAATATTATTATTATTATTATTATGTGCTGTAAGATTCTTGCAAGCAAGTGCAGGAGGGAAATGACTCTGCCTGCAGGCTCAACAGCAACCAGCAGATGGAGCCACATTCCAATATTATTCTCTAAGCCCAAATGACATTAAAATGCACATCTTTTGCAACAAAATCTACAGTAGATGTGCACTATAACATAAATATATATCTGAGAGTGTAGTTTTATATTGATTGGTCTGAAGACAAAGTTGTCACAAAATGGTGTATCAGTAAGAGGAGTTAACAAACCTCTCGGTGGGAAATTCAATGACAGTGTGGAACTTTCCCTGCAGGGCCGCCGGACCTTCGCCCACCTCGATGTATTTGCTGTCTTCAGTGACTGGAGAGTTGATCTGCGCCTGGGTCCTGGCCTGGGCCTCCTCCAGACTCAGGAGTTTAGTGGAGGGCG
>NC_045745.1:3238702-3256156 GCF_008692095.1 Etheostoma spectabile | reverse complement strand
CAGGGATTTGGGCCGCGACAGTGAGTTGTGACCTGGTGATGTGGAATGGTGTTTATTGGTCAGGCAGAAGCAGTGAGCTTCGTGGGATGCCAGTGTAAGCAGGAGTTGGAACTACGGGATGCCGGCACGTACCTGCTCCCTCTCGTATGAGTGAGTTAAGTTTAGTGCTGAAGAGAACGTCCACATGGTTGAGCATGAACTCCACCACCACCGACTGGATTCGGACTTCCATGAAGGCTGCTGTGCCGCTGAAGCACGCAGATTCAATCTGTTTGGACCTGAACAGTGAAAAGGGAAGAATTGTGTTTGTTTATTAAAGTGCTATACTTTAAAGCGTGAAAGTGTTTGACTTTTAAAGCTATAGTGCAGAGCTGAGTTTCCCACAGCATTTAGCAGTTAAGGCGGGCACCTAAGCAAGACACAACTTCTGCCTAAACTATGTTGGGAAAAAATCTAAGCGATATCCGTCTGTCCTGTTTTGTCCCTTTCATTCCAAACCACACAGCTGACAACCTGCAGGTGGAGGCGGTGGAGAGTGAGACAGGCTCGGACATACACGCGCTGTGGAAGTCTCGCAAGCGGTTTCAGGAAAGTGGCTGCATGTGTCCAACAATTCACGTAACATTAACTAGTACTGGTGTGTGTGTGTGTGTGTGTGTGTGTGTGTGTGTGTGTGTGTGTGTGTGTGTCTCCCCCCCCATGCTATTATTTCAGAGGTGTCCGTGACTCATACCTGCAAGAGACATTTGCAGGATTCCTTTAAATTAAAGGAATTTCTGTTCTTGCTATAGAGATTTAAAAAACGGTGAGCACAGAATCTCTGCTGCAATACTTGTATCCAGTGGTGGAATGTAACTCGCCCTCGCTTTTAGCTGTCTTTAACTTTAGCTAAATACCAGACAAAACCGGGATAGGCACATAAAGGAATATACTAGCATGGATCTGAATGGGAAAGATAACTCTGGGAGTGTGGAAGGGGGGGGGGCGATTCTGTCTTCTCACTCCACGACACAGGTTTGTGGAGCTGAGTGAAGAGTTTCGGTTTTATTTTCCATATCCTTACAGCCCTACACTGCTGGTATCTACACGAGTGCAAGGAATTGTGTGTGAGAAGGTTTCGACCTGTAAGGCTTTGCTACAGAGAATTTCCGTAGAGCTGGTAGGTGAGCAGGGGGTTGGGCAGCTCTCTGAAGTAGAGACTGCACAGCGAGCCGACACAGTGGATTGTCCGGATGTAGACACTTTGGTCAGGTCGGGGATTTGCTCCGAGTCAAACTCGTGCCTGATGAAAGAGAACGAGGGCAAAGGCAGAATCAACTAATGAACTTCTGAAGAAAATGCATTAATAAAGTAACTGATATATAAAAAGGAAAGGAAAGGAGCTGCACTTCAGTAGTGTTTTAGAAGAGAAAATTCAAGATATGTGGTTAAATAGCTTAAAATTTGGTTTGTGGTAATTGTCTAATTTCCTGGTGCACATGAAACAATGCGGCATATGGTTAAAGGTGTACAGTATGGTTCATGTTACCAATGTGACATGGACACAATGAAGTTAAGTTCTTTAACCAAACCAAAAATATCAATATCTGAATTTAATGTATTTACATGAACTGTGTGATAAACCGTTACACTCAAAACCGCAGGAAATAATATACAAATGAAATAAAGCCAAGCATGTAAAGTAAATGGTTTAGTCATTAAATCAACTTTGTCTCAGGAGCACTGCCCTTTACTGCCGTTGCTTAGAGACTTCATTAGAACAAATCCTACAGAGGAGGGGTGAGTGGTCTTTTGAGTCCTTAGTACTAGGTGCGGCAGGTCCTTCCTGTCCGTCTCCATACAGTGCGTCCCAACAAGCTCGACCAATCAGACAGTTAGGACAGCCTGGATCACTGCGGTTTAGGTAAGCACCTTAAATACATCCAACCTCAGACCAAAACTGAAACGAACACCAAGTACACTCTACAAGTCTAAACTGGTGAGCATTTAAGCGTTTGTTACATTTTGGAAGCACAGTCGTGAGAGGGCAGACAGACAGTAGATAGACACACAGACAGGTAGACAGACTACAGACACACACACACAGACAGTTAGACAGACATACAGACAGTTAGGCAGACATACCGCACAGCTTTTCCTCACACCGGTCTGATACCTCATAAAGCTTCCACAATAGGGGATACACCTGATTACTGACCTTGCATGTATTCATGGGTTTAGTCATTTTAATAAATTTTCAGGTGTTTCTATAGTGGAAAACAAATGTCTAAATGTTCTAGCCGCTGCCCACACAGCTGATCTTGCTTAGTGGCACACTAATAATTGAAAGTGACCTCGAGAGTGTTACAATTTTATGAACTTGTCTCATCACATCTTGATTTAGGCAGTTGACAATCAGGGGCACTGTCACTCAGAGTTTAGAGAGGGAATCAAACTAAGATTGTTGCATATGGTCATCCCCACATCCATATATATATAGTGGCATGTATACACAGCATTCCTTACAACCCACGCATAGCACAACAAAATATGACTTATAAAATGGCCAACACATACATTATGTGCCTTTTACAAGCCACACTGTTGTAAAAGCTCTGATTACCAAAGCACAAGTTTCTAACCTGGTATAACAACATCAATAGTGAAAAAATGTTGTTGAAAACTGCACGTCATCCTGTTTTTTTCTTTTACAGATGCAATAACTCTAGATGGAACTCATATGTATCAGCCTTTAGATGTGGGCTGTGGTAGGACACATTATTTGTGAACTCCTCTATATACATTTTTTGTTGAAGGTGCATATTTACAAAGTGGAGATTCTGATAACACTTGAATCAAATGCTGTGATTAACAGGCCGAGTGTCCCCTACCGCAATTTCTGGATATTTGGGCGATTCAGAGAGGCGGTAGATGCGTCCACCACACCGTGCTTCTCAATGAACTCGGTGCAGCCTTGAGGACCTGGGGCACTGCGAAAGAAAAACAGCGTGTCACCACATCACACACAGTCAATATTTGTCAAGTCTTACTGAGAGCTCAGGCAAGAATACGAGAGTTCCTTTTGAAGAGTAAGTGCAAAGTGGTCAAGGTAGCACATCAGGGGCTTTTGGACAAGAGGCTGTAGGATCAGAGGGATTTTTTTTAGTGTGGGTGAAAACTTGAACCATGTAAAGTAGAAACCGTATCCTGAAGACCTTTGAAAACATTTCATTCGTTATGTGGTGCTTGGTTGCCCTTTAACCCATTTTCTACATCGATGCAGTTTCTTTGACGAAGCAAATAGTTGAGAAAAAAAATGTAGTGGATGAGGCAGCCAATCACATACACTGGGCTTCAAAAACACAATGCAGTGATGGTGTTGACATGGCAGACAAAAAAAAGAATACCTCAGAAAAACACAGTGCTTCTAATTATCCTTCAGCAACCATGAATCATACATACATGCTATTCTGTGTGTGTGTGTGGTGGGATCCACGGTCTATCATTTAGTTTTTGTTTTCTGCTATATATTTTCGTTGGACAATTTTAATCATATAATAATTTGAATATTCTTAGGAATTCTTCATATACTTTGTCAACATCTTTTTCCTTATCAATAAACTCCCAGTCTTGTGCTAGCAGATTCAAATTTAATGCCTCCATTGTTTCCTTGTCCTAACCCTTTGGAGATTGGTTTATTAACATGTCTCTTCAGAGTGTAGTTGCTGTCATAAACTGTAAAAATTGGTAGGTGGTCACTGATATCATTTATTAGTAATCCACTCACTGTATTGTTGTGTAAGATATTTGTAAATATATTGTCTATTAGTGTTGCACAGTGAGAAGTAATTCGGCTGGGTCTGGTAATTTTCATGGGTCTTCATAATCTCACCTACATACAGTAGGTATTCACCAGATTGAGTTCCAGTTTGTGCTCTGATTTCATCTTAAATTGATTTTTGGTGACTTGGTGAGGTTTCACTATAAGCCTTACTACAGTTATTTTAAGTATATCATTATATTATTATTATTTTTTTTTGGGGGGGGGGGCACAACCCTAAAATGTGTGATTTCTTCATCTGACTAACAGAGCGATTATTATTTTGTCATGTTTTCTAATGCCCTTATTCAATTAGCTGCCAACATGTATTTATGTTCACTTAGTTGATTAAATAAAAACAAGACTTGCTCATAAAATACAATAAATGACTTTATTAAAATTGAGAATTTATTTTTGATAGGATGATGATGTCATTAAATGACAATGGCCCAATCCCAAAGTGAGCCCTGAGGACTCACAGACTTTATTGATCTCTGGTGCTAAGTGAGTGAGTAGGCTCGTTCGAGATGAACTGCGCCTCGCCTGTAAAGTGGACGAGAGCAGGCGGCAGCAGCGGGGGCGGGGACAAAAAACTGCGGTAAAGCCGGACAGTTTCCAGCCGATTCCAGCAGCCTTTAGGCTGAACAGGAAGTGACAAAAACACTGTGGTGCGATTCCGATTTAATCAAATATAATCAGACCCACATATCAGCTTGTACACAGTCTTCAGTTGTTTTAATTATGACAGAGTAGCTGTCAAACTGCTTTACGTTTCTCTGACTTCTAAACGTCACTATCAGCCACACAGCATGTGTTCTGTACAGCATAAGTCTTTAAATCAGACAAATAGCAATTAAAATCCCTCCGATTCAAAAACAATACAAAGTTTATATAAAACGTCCTCATGTTGTAAACCAATCAGGTGTTAAATCAGCTGAGAAGTCGGCGTTTCCCAGCATACTCTGGGTCCGCCTGGCTCTTGCAGTCGGTGAAAAGCAACTGCGCCGCCTGCGGTCTCAGAACTGCGGCCGCCTTGCTCTCGTGAGATCTCCGTTGCCCACGTGTGCACGACGTCAGAGCAAGTCGGGATCAAGTCGGACACAAATCTAACCGGCATGCAACGGGCGCCGATCGCCGGTGATCGATTCTGCGCAGACCTGGCTCATCTCGAACGAGCCTAGTGTGTGAGACCACATGGGCTCAGATAGGTAGAAATGGGATTGGGACAGCACTTGATGTTGCTGACACTTGCCGGTTTGGGTATTTTTATTTTAAGTTTGTCGCTTTCCACACGGCCGAGGCCCAGCAGACGGCTGGCTGATTCCACATTTATTTAAACTCTTGTTCTACCAGCTGGAAAACAGGTCCGCTCCGCTTCGTGGTCGTGTGGCGTGCTGTTATTTAACTTTGGTTTCCCTTGGGTCGCCGCGGTAAACGTCAACACGCTTTGAACTGTGGGTAATTCGATACAGACTCACGGAGAGGGCTCTGTGAGTGTGTACTCACACCCTTTGAAATTCGACATTGGCATTGACATCTCACCTGAGCAGGTTGGGTGCCCAGACGATGGCCAGGTTCTTGCTGTGCATGTTGGTGATGTAGCTGAACGCTGCCAGGTGCGAAAGGTGTCTCATCAGGAACTCCAGGGTCCTAAGAATCAAATACTCATTCATACAAACTTAACTGGCTCCCACTAGTGAAGACTTAACACAAAGTGTGCATCTGTAACCTGGCAGTCATCTAGCCCGCCAAAGGGGGGCAGTGTGCCTCTACACTGACCTGTAATGCGGTGGAGGAAGCTGCTGGATGACGTCATGGATTTTGATGAGTCGTTCCTCATCCGTCGCCGCTGACACAGCATCCTTCAGAGTGAAAACAAAGGGAGAGATGGGGAGGTGGGCAGAGGGAGATACATAGTGGGGTGAATCAGTGAAACGTTGAGCCCATTCACCTGCTACATGGAGCACAGAGGGGACAGCAGTATGCAGCCACAACCCCCCCCTCCCCCCCATGCTATTATTTCAGAGGTGTCCGTGACTCATACCTGCAAGAGACATTTGCAGGATTCCTTTAAATTAAAGGAATTGCCTCTGTTCTTTGCTATAGAGATTTAAAAAAACGGTGAGCACAGAATCTCTGCTGCAATACTTGTATCCAGTGGTGGAATGTAACTCGCCCCTCGCTTTTAGCTGTCTTTACATTTAGCTAAATTTACCAGACAAAACCGGGATAAGGCACATAAAGGACTAATACTAGCATTGGATCTGAATGGGAAAGATAACTCTGGGAGTTGGAAGGGGGGGGGGCGATTCTGTCTTCTCACTCCACGACACAGGTTTGTGGAGCTGAGTGAAGAGATTTCGGTTTTATTTTCCATATCCTTACAGCCCTACACTGCTGGTATCTACACGAGTGCAAGGAATTGGTGTGTGAGAAGTGTTTCGACCTGCTAAGGCTTTGCTTACAGAGAATTTCTCGTAGAGCTGGTAGGTGAGCAGGGGGTTGGGCAGCTCTCTGAAGTAGAGCTTGCACAGCGAGCCGACACAGTGGATGTCCTGGATGTAGACATCTTTGGTCAGGTCGGGGATTTGCTCCGAGTCAAACTCGTGCCTGATGAAAGAGAACGAGGGCAAAGGCAGACTCAACTAATGAACTTCTGAAGAAAATGCATTAATAAATGTAACTGTATATAAAAAAGGAAAGGAAAGCGAGCTGCACTTCAGTAGTGTTTTAGAAGAGAAAATTCAAGATATGTGGTTAAATAGCTTAAATTTGGTTTGTGGTAATTGTCTAATTTCCTGGTGCACATGAACAATGCGGCATATGGTTAAAGGTGTACAGTATGGTTCATGTTACCAATGTGACATGTGACACAATGAAGTTAAGGTTCTTTAACCAAACCAAAAATATCAATATCTGAATTTAATGTATTTACATGAACTGTGTGATAAACCGTTTACATCTCAAACCGCAGAAATAAATATACAAATGAAATAAAGCAAAGCATGTAAAGTAAATGGTTTTAGTCATTAAATCAACTCTTGTCTCAGGAGCACTGCCCTTTACTGCCGTTGCTTAGAGACTTTCATTAGAACAAATCCTACAGAGGAGGGTGAGTGGTCTTTTGAGTCCTTAGTAGTGCGTGCAGGTCCTTCCTGTCAGTCTCCATACAGTGCGTCCCCAACAAGCTCGACCAATCAGACAGTTAGGACAGCCTGTATCACTGCGTTTAGGTAAGCACTTAAATACATCCAACCTCAGACCAAAACTGAAACGAACACCAAGTACACTCTACAAGTCTAAACTGGTGAGCATTTAAGCGTTTGTTACATTTTGGAAGCACAGCTTTCTTGAGAGGGCAGACAGACAGTTAGATAGACACACAGACAGTTAGACAGACATACAGACACACACACACAGACAGTTAGACAGACATACAGACAGTTAGGCAGACATACAGCACAGCTTTTCCTCACACCGGTCTGTATACCTCAATAAAGCTTCCACAATAGGGGATACACCTGATTACTGACCTATTGCATGTATTCATGGGTTTAGTCATTTTAATAAATTTTCAGGTGTTTCTATAGTGAAAACAAATGTTCTAAATGTTCTAGCCGCTGCCCACACAGCTGATCTTGCTTAGTGCACACTAATAATTGAAAGTGACCTCGAGAGTGTATCAATATTTCTATGAACTTGTCTCATCACATCTTGATTTAGGCAGCTTGACAATCAGGGGACACTGTTCACTCAGAGTTTAGAGAGGGAATCAAACTAAGATTGTTGCATATGGTCATCCCCACATCCTATCATATATATTGGCATGTATACACAGCATTCCTTACAACCTCACAGCATAGCACAACAAAAATATGAACTTATAAAATGGCCAACACATACATTATGTTGCCTTTTACAAGCCACAACTGTTGTAAAAGCTCTGATTACCAAAGCACAAGTTCTTAACCTGGTATAACAACATCACATAGTGAAAACTGTTGTTGAAAACTGCACGTCATCCTGTTTTTTTCTTTTACAGATGCAATAACTCTAGATGGAACTCATATGTTATCAGCCTTTAGATGTGGGCTGTGGTAGGATCACATTATTTGTGAACTCCTTCTATGACATTTTTTGTTGAAGGTGCATATTTACAAAGTGGAGATTCTGATTAACACTTGAATCAAATGCTGTGATTAACAGGCAGAGTGTCCCCTACCGCAATTTCTGGATATTTGAGGCGATTCCAGAGAGGCGGTAGATGCCGTCCACCACACCGTGCTTCTCAATGAACTCGGTGCAGCTCTTGAGGACCTGGGGCACTGCGAAAAGAAAAACAGCGTGTCACCACATCACACATCAGTCAATATTTGTCAAGTCTTTACTGAGAGCTTCCAGGTCAAGAATACGATGAGTTCCTTTTTGAAGAGTAAGTGCAAAGTGGTCAAGGCTAGCACTCAGGGGCTTTTTGGACAAGAGGCTGTAGGATCAGAGGGATTTTTTTTAGTGTGGGTGAAAACATTTGAACCATGTAAAGTAGAAACCGTATCCTGAAGACCTTTGAAAACATTTCATTTCGTTATGTGGTGCTTTTGGTTGCCCTTTAACCCATTTTCTACATCGATGCAGTTTCTTTGACGAAGCAAATAGTTGAGAAAAAAACATGTCAGTGGATGAGGCAGCCAATCACATACACTGGGCTTCAAAACACAATGCCAGTGATGTGTGTTGACATGGCAGACAAAAAAAAGAATAACCTCAGAAAAACACAGTGCTTCTTAATTATCCTTCAGCAACCATGAATCATACATACATGCTATTTCTGTGTGTGTGTGTGTGTGTGTGTGTGTGTGTGTGTGTGTGTGTGTGTGTGTGTGTGTGTGTGTGTGTGTGTGTGTGTGTGTGTGTATGTATGTGTGTGTGTGTCCCAGGCGTCTCACAGCTCACACATCATTCAGAGAATGACAGAGTGGGTCACTCACCAAAGTAGCTGTACAGACAAATTCCACACATAGCGAAAGGGAAGACAAGGCGAGATTCAATTCCAGAGGCCAAGGGAACTTGATCAGGATGCATAGTGTCCTGATCCATGAAATAACTGGCCTTTAAAAATAAAAATGTGCCTGCTTCTATAGGAATTTAACATAGGGGGGTGTATACTTTTGCCTCCTTGTATTTTAAGGAAGAACATTTATTTATTTACAATACATTATTCATTCACAAAGAACATTGATGTCCTTAAAGGTTGGATTTTTTACCCAACTCTTTAATTAACGCATCAATTTCCAAAAGATGATTTTTTTTTTTATTCCTCTTTTTAGTCAAGTTATGCATGGGTGCCTATACTCATGAACAGCACTGTAGCATATTTACACAGGAAATGGAAGTAGAATGTTAATTACAGCCAGCAGTCTGACAGATGGAGGTAGTTTGTGAGAATGTGCAAGTTACCCTGAAATTGGTAAGGACGCAGGCGTCACGTGAAAAATACCAACGTACCGCTTCTGTTCGACCTCCACAGTCTGGATGTGAAAATGTTTTGTGGAGGAATCCAAAGGAATTTTGAAATTACATTTTTTTTTTTTTTTATAAACACCTGATACTGTAAAGTGGACTTTTGCAGTACCAAGCTAGAAAGACATATGCAGGGTGGTAGCTCACCATCGGCCCCATGTAGGCACATGCTTTTTCTCCCATCCCATTTCACGGGTCATAGGTTTTTGGATTTACCCCCCAAGTCTCAGGTTTTTTGTTGAAGCAGCTGATCAGCAGAGCAAGACGTCTAGCTGTCTGATCAAACAGGACAACATTTGTTAATAACATTTTTAACTTTTGTAGATGCCTATTTAATGAATATATTCAACATATAGTCATTAAATAGGTGTTGACATATAGTCAACATCTAACCAATTGTACAGAATGCACAGGATGTTAACAAAAAAATATGAAATCCTTTACATACATTACAGCTTGAAATGCAGGTTTACAGTGGTAATGGCCAAGTAAACTTTACTTCTGTTTTTAACCTTTATTTATTCAGGGAAGGTTCACTGAGAGGAATTTCTCTCTTTGGCAGGAACACCCTGATTAAATTCTGTTCCACATTCCTACCTGGAAGCTGTCCAGTACAACCACTGATCTGCTGCCACGGACCAGCTCCACTGGAGCGGTTGGTGTTAGGGACCTTGCTCAAGGGCACCTTCAACTTACAACCCGGATCTGTCTATATAGCAGCAGAGTTTCAGTGCTTTACCTGGAAATTACAAAATCATCAACTGTGTTTCTCTTGCTGTACAAGATCACGGTTAGACTTAGTTCTAGGTAGCTGCAGTAGACTGCCGTTTCCAGCGCAAAGGCTCCGCAAGCTGTCGCGGCGCGTGGTCGTGTCAACACCATGCGCAGGGAAGAACAGGTTTGCCTCTACAAACATCTGTATGATTCTTATGGAAGGACCACAGGGACTCAGACAGCCTTAAATATGGCCAGAGAGAGACACCAAACTGGGAGAAGAGCATTTTGCTGGAGAGTGTGGAAAAACATGAGAAATCGTTTTGTCAAAGCTAAAACAAACAACTTGGTGGAAAGAGTGGTCTTAACAGTGTTACAGGCAGAAAGTCGTTTTGATTTGGAGATAAACGTCACATTAATGAAAAGAGTAGATCATTGCCCTCTGGTGTTTCGGTGTGATCTGGGACCAGACCCTTGTTGAAACAGACGGGACTCGGGGTGATCCCTGGGAGCTAATGTGCTGGTATTATGAGAACCATTCATGTCCAGACACAGAATATGATCCATTAACACAAATAAATTGGTTTTCAAGTGGGTTATAATGACGTTATTGATCAAGCAACAGCAGAGCAGCATGGTAACGCAGGCTCTAGCTGATGTAACAGTGTAATCAGGACACCATTATCCTCCCCCTCTGTCACTGAGACCATCACATCACCTACCAGACACAGCGTCGCTGACAGCCCTGAAAATCAATGGCGCTCCACCAGTTAAATGTAGGTACGGACTTTAGCCCGGCGGCTGTTATCTTGATTAAGGAGTGTGAAAAAAATCAAATACTCTCTTAGAGGATCATCCAGAAACTTTTACAAAAATTGGGACCCTTTACTGGCTTTGAAAGACTTACTACTCTTCTCTCTTCATAACCGCTAAGGATGGAGGGATGCTAGAGCACAATGATTACCTCATACGCTATCATGAGTAATTGAAGAAAGGGGGTTTGTTCGTGTGATTTTTTTCCCCCCTTTTATTTATTAATTCTTTTTTCATTTTCGTTTTTATGTTTCTTTATCTGTCCTTTTCTCGGTACAATAATTTGTTGTGGTTAGGATGGGGTTAACAGGAAGGTGTCTTGTTACAATTACCATTGTAATGTTATACTGTTTACTCTACCTTCTCCAAAACAATAAAAACACTTGTAAAAAAGAAAGGAGTGTGGTGTGTATTTTAGTAGAATGTTCATGATGACTTTCATCTACACTCCATTAGCTCATTAAATGAAATCGAGGAAGCAGCAGGTGTGTTTGGAGGAGGGGGGGGAAACATTTTCTACAACAAAAACATGAATAAGCACTGAGCTCTGGCAGTCATGATGTCACTTTTCATAATTACGTTCCATAATTTGAGCCTAATGGATCATGATGTTCCACTGTCTTGGGACTCTGCTGCAACATCAGTATGTCATGTCTGCTGTTTAGTCGTTAGTGCAATGACACTGATCACCCCCTCCAACATTACCACCGTCTGCACGGAGATGCAGGACTCTAAAAGGAGCTCGGGTTTTTTCCCTTCTGCCGTAGCAGCCCTGAACACACTGCGTCGTTAGCTGAGATGTCGTATAGGGAGGGCTGGGTACTGAATTCAATACTTTTTAGGCAAGTATCGTTCATCCCCTTGTCATTCAATACCTAAGGAGCCAATAAGCATTCAGCATGCTTCTACCAAGATCTAATAATGTCTGTGATTGGCTGTCTAACGTTACTCATTTACAGAGGCAGGAAGGTTACACATACGCTCACGTAGTAAGAGCTGAAAAATAGTGCTGTAATGTGTAATGTTGTGATATCTTTTTGTTTTATACAATTTTTTCAGAAAAAAGTATAATTTAGGAAAGGTATCAAAGTCACGGTATTGGCAAATAAAGGCCTGTTCTCCCTCCTGTAAATCAAGGTCCTGGCCACTGATTAGTGTTAAGACAACCTGCCTGAATGGATCCAGGGAGTACTTCTGCTCTCAGGTGTGTCTGCATGTTTCTCACCATCATGTCCTGAGTTGAGGAGGTGTTCTCCCAGGTCGCAGCCGAAAACCCTCTCCCGGAGGATGCCCCTCTGCTTCAGCTTCTGCTTGGTGGGCCGGGACTTCATGAAGGTACGCAAGAAGGTGATCAGCTTCCCGTGCTTCTTAGACACTGAGGACCGAGGGAAGGAAGGAAAGAAGGACACATCTTAGATCTCTTGCACAACTGTTTCCTAATCTACAGTAAGTGTGGGTTTGACATTGTCTCAGCTTTCACACAAGGTCTACCCACGGACTAGAGAGAAACCCAATACAAGCTGCTCAGGCTTGTCCCATTGTGCATTTCAGCTTCTTTCTAATGCAAACCCTTCCTTTATGCATGTGTAGTTTCCTTGAGGCGGAGGCCTCGTTCTTAAATACCACCTCCCAGGCAACTACAAAGGAATCCTCCACATCCAATACCAGTACCCTCCGCTGCCCTTCAGAATGAGACAAAACAAGGAGCAGAGCTACTTAAAAACCCAAAGCGCTTTCATCAGATACTATGTCTGGGAACAGGTTCGTAAGCTTCTTAAACTACACACCAGTTGTTTTTCTCTGCTGTAGAGAGATGTGGAAAGAAGGGATGCTCTGATATGAAGATTTGGGGCCGATACCGGAAGGCTGTCAAGTGAATCAAACAATCTGCATTGTGCCTATACTTATACGACAATGGAGCTCGTCTATACTTTGTTCACACAATCTTCACTGGAGATCACAGACTGAGATCACTGGGGGATGACAGGAGCACGTTTCCCACTCGTGGGTTCGTTTACTTGACTCGGCTATATGAAATTAGCTTCTGATATCTTACAAGAGAATTTTCCTTACACTGAGAAATCAGCATAGTTTAAACCGTCTATCAGTCTTGGTCAAACAGACAAAAAAATTAAAAAAAAAAAAGTTTTTTGATTTCATTTTTTTAACATAATCAGTGATAAAATAACATATGTTTTTCACTGACTGACCAAAGATTCCAATCAATCAAATGTCCCAATAGATCTGACAAACTATGTCACAATCATAACACAATACTTACTCATTTGAACATTCAAGTATATTCTTATACTGTGAAGAACAGGATCTTAGGAAAACTCTTAAAGCAGCAGCATGTGCCCTTTTCTCTGCTGTTTCCCCCATCTTGACGCATTGTAAAGCTTTCGATTTGGACCTTAAAGAAAGGCCAGCGCGGGGGCTCAGTGGTTAGCACCTCTGCCCCACAGCAAGTTGGCACCGCAGATCACTGGTCTGGGCCGAGTTGGATCCCCGGTCCCCGTGTTTGTGTGGGTTTTCTCCAGGTACTCCGGTTCCCTCCCACCATAAAGACATGCATGCTGGGTAACTAGGACTACAGTTGAAAATTAGCCGACCGGCTAACACTGGTGCATTTACAGAAATGTTGATTGTCCTAATCAAGTAAATCAATCTTATCTTATTATAAAAAAAAATATCCATAAGTCCACTCCAATCCACTTGTCTTTTTTGTCTCTGTTCTCATGCCAGCTGCCGTCTGCCCTCAGTTCCAGTTCCTGTCACTAGTTGTCTCTCTTTGATCCTCTGTGGACACTTAAGTCCTGCTTCACTTCACACTGCCGTTGATCGACAACTTGACCTATTATAACTTTACTCTGCAGTCTTATACTCTTGCAGTCCACAGCCCAGCTATCCTTTCTGAATCCCGGGGACCAATAAAAGAATGTGGAGCAGTCAACAGGCATCCAGTCCCCGCTCTGACATATTTAAACCATCTCACTCAGGGAAGAAAACAACAACCCAGAAACCCTTGTCAAATTAAAAACATTACCCATTACCAATGTGATCTAGGATCCATGTGAATTGTGTTCCACATCTGGAAAGTCACTAAATCTTTGAAAACAAAGTAATCACACCAACATCTTCTGACTGAAGCGCTCTGGGCTGAAGGGGAATAACTGCTGTGTTGCGTCAGCTTTTTTGGTTTATATTTGACGGCACATTCCTTCAACTGATTATAAACACAGTCACGATCATTCCACTTCTCTGTTTTTCCTAGACTTGACATCATATTTTACTTAACCTGCTTCAAAATTCAGTCCAACACATGCGCGGCACCCACACCCAAACACACGCACATGCAATTTAAAGCATTATTTAGAAATCAGTCTATCAAAGAACTAGTCTTTAGAGAGACACAGTCTTAATGTGCTGTGCCAAACTGAGCTCAGCTTCGATTGCAATCTAACTTAAAGTAGGCCAGTGGTTCCCAAACTATCTCCAGAAACAAAACCAGCTGACCTAAAGACAGCTAAGACTGAACTGTGTTTGGAAGATAACAACAAGACAATAAAAAAATATGACTCTCCTATGATTCAGACTCACACACCATCAAGTCTGTTATGAATGTCATTATTTAGAGCCAGCCACTTTTTGAGACTTGGCTCTCTTGCCCAGACACCATTAGGTAAAAATGAATGAGGCTGCCTCTTTCGCATGCTAAATGTACACTATGGAGTAAACTGCGTGCAGCAGAGTTAATTGACAGTCCATCGAGTGCATTTAGAATGCAAACATCAAGACCAGAGTAAAACTAATGAGCTGATGGGAAGGGAAAGTAACTTTGCAGCTGAATTCTAGTTCAGCATTGTTTTGGCAGAATACTAACAGAAATATATGTATGCACACAGTAACAGTGCATGAAGAAAGGTCTCAGAATTCTGAACTAAGTGCCGTGACACGCCTTACTTTTGCATTGTGGGTAATGTTTGTGGCACCTGGTTTTGATTAAAAATCTAAATTTGTGGACTGATTTTGATCCTTTTTTTTAAAACTTCTAAAACTGATGTTATATTGGTGCCGTGCTGTTTGAAGTGTCAGAGAATGAGTTACTGGGTAAAAACCAAACATTGTTCAGGTTAACACTAATTCACTGTTACGCACATGATTAATAACTGAGGTTTAGACTTGATACCCAGTCTACCCATCTACCCACTCTGCAAGATTACTCACACTGTGTGACAGAGCTTCACATTTCAGTTTGCTTGTAGATGATTATCACATCTATTCTGCCAACCATTGTTTTCTAAAGTTGGCTTATTTTTGGCTGATGCTCAGCACACAGGTTAACAATTTATTTAAGTCCACTTGAAGGGAACTTACAGGGCCATACATATCATATATGCAGTTAAATACATATACAAAATCATGGGCCACTGGCATTATGGCTGTAGTTATATGGACTGTTACAAGACAGCTACAGATAGAGAAGGCCAACAGTTTAGCCTTGTCCTCAGCATCTATACTCTCTTGTACTCTAACACAATATACAACACAATCTTCTGCAGATATGTCCAGACATCCAGCATGCATTGCATGCAAGATGGACATCTGATAAACTCTACTCAAAATAAGCAAACCATCGCCAACACAGATTTCTAACTACCTCACTGATCCAAGTAATTAAATCCTGTTTGAAACAAACCCGAGAGTCCCGGGTCTCTGTTGTGTGCTGTTTTTAATGAAGCAGCACAATCAATTCAGAATCAACAGCCGGCCTCTGAGCCAGCATCCGCAAACAAGAGACTCCGCCGTTCCGTTTCGGGGAAAAGAGGAGATACAATTCATCCCTCAGGGAGATATTCCCTCCGTGCTGCTGGACCACAGACAAAAGCGCTGAGGCAGCTTTGTTTTCTTACTGTTAGGCATCAAAAAGGCCCTTTGGCATCATGTAGAAGAGGAGGGCTGACTGTGCAACTGTGTTGGCTTACACTGACACGTCACTTTTTATGAAGGAAACCAGACTGACTGGAAGACATTAGGAAGAGGAGTGCAACGACAAGCAGGACTCTCCAGAGGACGGACATGGACTCCCGTCTGCTTACCGTCAGTGCAGATGGGAGTCGGAGGGCCAGCTGCTCTTCAAGCATGCTCAACACTCAAACTGCCTCTGACACACACACTGCTGGAATCCAGCTGGGTCGAAGGAATTCAATGTAGGGTTGTGGGACTGTTCTTTAACATTATTACAGTATTTGGGGGTATTCCAGGGATTTAGTAACGCACTTTCACAAATTTGGAAGTCTTGCAGGGGGGCAAATATAAATACTAATGTGTGCAGCAGAGGGTGAGATTGTCCTCAGTGTGTCACAGGAAATATTTTATAAATAAATACCATGCATTGCATTAGCAAAATCTGATGGTATAGTTTTTTCTCTTTCCCATTTGCCAAAGATCTTATAAAGGAGAAATACATCATTTAGTTGGAGGATGACAGTATGCACACCTCCTTTGTGCCCCTAGAGTTTTGACATGTGACACACTAGGAAGGGGGCGGGACCAAGATGTTCAGTTAGGGAAATGAGTCATTAGCCCATACCTGGCATTTGCATCGATAGCAGATACAATCCAGATAGGATGAAGCTAAAGATGTATGAAGGACTGAGGAACACTGACAGCTTTCAGTTGCAGCCCTTAGCTGACCGCGTGACTACAGTTTGATGAGGCTTTCCCCCGGGAGAGCTCAGTGGGAGGCTGGGATACGTCCAGCAAAGAGGCCAAGCATTACAGCAGCAACAATTACAGATGTTATGGCAAACATTATGCTCATAAGGAACGTTTCCCCGCTCCGATCCAAAACCGACCGCCTCACTGAATTCAGTGAGGTAGATATGGGCGTTTCAAAGGACGCAGACTGTAGGAAAACCCAGACTTCATATCAACACAACAGAGTGTCTTTGCTTCCTAACGTAGAGCAGTGACATTACAGAGCCAATCAGCAGCAGATTCCAGGCTGAGATATTTGATACAACTACTGTGCGTGCCAGTGTTCCCTGAATACACAACCACCAGCAGGGGTAACCACGGCTCCTTGGGGCTCCACAATGCTCTCATCACAGCTCCGCCTTTTCACTTAAGCCAGCACTCTCTCCACACTCAACGGCCACCCACGCCCATGTAGGCAGCGGAGCGGGACATTCAAACTGCCCTCTTCTTCACTGATGTAGTTAAAACCATAATGTGAATGGGCTGGATATGATTACATCATCCATCTCAGAAATTAACATGCTGTAGGAAAAAGGGTTTTGGCTGGAATGGAATCTGTCGATACTTCAAAAGCTTTTCCAAATGTCCTGTTACTGTGGTGGGTTCTTCAAAGACCCAGTAGTGCCGAAAAATGGAGATGGACAACCATGTAAGTAAATATTGTGAGTCAGAGAAGGTCTGAGGATACTTTTCTAGAGTGATGCATCTTTTACAGCCACTTAAAAAACTCACTAAATAAAGCCAACTTAAAGCTATGGTGCGTAGGTTCTGTTAGCCCCATGAAGAATTCAAAGTAATAACAAAACTCTCGACAAATCCACATGATACAAGCCTTCCGTGATCTCGCACCC
>NC_045745.1:3236879-3238692 GCF_008692095.1 Etheostoma spectabile | reverse complement strand
TCTCTTCACACAGTTCCCAGTAGACAAGGAGGACACGGAAGATTAAAAAAAACACGACAGACTCTTCAGAAGAGGTTATTATCTTCACTGTGGGCGTGAAAGTTGCTGGGCGACACAATCTTCTTAACACGGTGATACTGAAAAATCCAGAGAGAGTTGTGTGGAGCTGATTAATAAGCATTTGGCAAGGATTTGAATGTAACGGACGTTAAATAATATAAATAAGTTATACACTGAAGCTTTAATGGCTATTACTAATCCTGCGCTGTCAAAGTTGTCCACTGAGAGGTGACTACCAGAGATATACTGTTTTACTACTTATCAAACTGAAAAAAAGAATGGGACACTGGGACACTGTGTTAACACCCATAAACAAATCCTAACCATCTCCCGTTGCTGTTGGATGGCCATTTAGTGTGTAAACAGCAGAGCAGTGTCGGCCTATTAAAAGGCAGACTCCGACCTCTGTTTGGACATGAGAGCCTAAGTGTGTGCTGATAGCAGCAGTAAAACGCCTTATTGTTCAATCTCTCAATGAACCACTGAACACAACTACAGTAGAGGGACGAGAGGACAGAGGATCACGGCAGCTGGGCCCATAGACTGTCAATATTAAATATTAATGGACAGAGCATGTGGGACGTCACCCATTGGTTTGTGGAGAGCTATGAGTCGTTAAGATGGCCCTACAGCTACTGACCTCCCTTTGCAACACAGGTGTCTCCCCCTGCTGGAACTCAGATAGAATGCAGATTAAGGCACTTCCGCACTTACACTTCGCCGAACGGCTGCGTTGTCCATATTAAATATAATATTTACAGTCGATGGATGGGCCCTCGTACCAGATGGTGTAACTGTAATAGAGTTATACTGTTACCTGTATTGGAAATGCCTTCAATACTGTCTAAAACGTTGGTATCAGCAAATACCCGAGTCCACGTACGATCCAATACTATGTCATTAAGCCTAAAATATACTTTTATCTAATTTATTTATGTTCTTTTACAGTTATGAATGACAGTCATACTAGATAATAAAAGAAAGTTCTATGGCATTCATTGTATTTGTTAATGTTTTAAAAAGGGTTTAAACTGAAAATAAGAGTTTTGCATACTCTGGTTCCATATGAATATCTCGATTTATTTATTTATTCTGACAACGTTTCAGCCCTCAGTTCATTTTAAGTCATTATTGATTTTAAGTTTCAACTGAGCCAGGTTAGTAGTATACAGCTGATAAAGTTTTTTTTACTATAGTGCTGTGAGAGCAGGTTTAACTTTGCTCAGCATCTCAACTAGGACTCTGGTGTGAGGGCTGCGGTATTATGCAATGATAACATGTTTATTCTATACACCCTGTTAACTTACGTTATATATTTCACGTTTAACCTCTGTCTTTGCTAAACAAACTCAATATTCCAGAACTGCATTTAAAAAAAAAGCAATACTTTCTATTCCAAGACTTCAGTCTATTTAACAGCCTACAATGTTCTGACATCAGTGGTAAATTATAACTAATTTAACACTTCAGGGAGTTATTATTCACCAGTCTTTGTTTTTTGACTTGGTTATATTTTTCCTCTAAGTGGAAAAGGTGGAGTCATGTGAGGAAGGAGTGTTGTCATGTTGTCCTCAGGTCAAACTGACCTGTTTTCCTATATCAATGTCCTTTTTAACTACCCAAATGTAATTACCCCAAATAACACGATTGATTCCACACAGAGCTCTTTGGCAAGTACAAATCTCTACTTTCATTCATTTTGGGGCTTCTTCCTCAATTTTATAGAGTAAAAGTTGACATATTCCAGTCTGTG
>NC_045745.1:3226773-3234273 GCF_008692095.1 Etheostoma spectabile | reverse complement strand
GGCCCCCTGAAAGCAGGATCTTATTAATTCCTTAACTAGCTTAGTCCCTAAGCAGACATGTTGAGTCAAATAAAAGTCAAACTAATTTGTTGTTGGTCCAGGATCACAAGACGTTTCCACTGCATGTGATCGCTTCGACTTGACAGGCTTTTAACAAGTTACACAAAGACAAACATTTGCAATTCAGTACATTTAATCAAGTACTGTACTTAGGTACAATTTTAAAAGCACTTGTACTGAGGCCCAAAGATATAAATTATTAGATTTCACAAAAAAGCAAAGATTCACTCCAAATAACAAACCGCTTTCTGTCTTCTAACCACTCAACTAAATTACACAAATGTATATAAAGTAGGTCAAACTAGCCCCACCTCAAGCAAAAATAATGCTGATGCATCAGTATTAGCACTCTGATAATGTCATAGATTATACATCAGTCACTACTTCTTCATTTTTGCAAAACCAGTTCTCTCACTTCGGATACTTTAAGTTAATTTAGCTGATAATATTTCTGTACTTTTACTTAAGTAGGATTTTGAATGCAGGACTTTCTCTGGTAATGGAATATTTTAATTTGACATTGTTTTAGAGGTGCTCTTACTTCAGTAAAAGATCTGAATATTTCTTTAAACACTGTGGATCTTCAATGTGTATGTAATGTTGTGGTCCCCCGTGTCCTACACTCTCAGTTACAGACTAAGAAACAAGGTGAAAAGCTAACTTTTCTCTCCCTGAACTGGCCAAGGGCAGGTCTGAATAAAGACATTTTTCTCTCCTCTAATTGTCCTTTCCACTTTTGTACGTTTGTCACGATACCTTGAAAATTAAATCATATGAAATCAATATGTGAGGCGTTGCTCGAACAGTGGGGGCATGGCAGAGAGAGCAAGGCCTCATTCACACAACCTGCTTCGGCCATGCCACGGTTTGGTGAAAACGCAGGTCATTCCATTCATTTGGAGTGGGGTTAGTGTGTTTGGGCTGCGGGGGGGGGGGGGGGGGGGTGTAGTCTGATACTACTAACAACTCAGGCTGTGTTGAAACTGAGTGAGTGGGTAAAGCAAAATATCATTTCTTTTAGTCTTTTAGTGGACTTTTCGAGAAAAGATGTACTATCAATATCGGTAGTTTCATTACACAGAGTTGCATTACGCCATTGTTGTGATCGTCGCACTGGCGTGTCATTACTAAAACATTACATTACGTGTTGTTGCAAAGCTTACAGGCATTTAAATGGCAAGTAGGAATTTACATTTACAGCCATGTTTCAATCAGCCCCGTGTTCTGCTACTGTACAATGAAGTGGGCATTCAGCTGCAAAATCCACTTCCTCTTTCTCTCCACATCCCAGGAGATTATTCAGACCCATGCAAACTAGCAGCTGGATGATACGTGATCCAACACGGCGCAATCCTCCTGTTACATGATATATGACATCAGGGCGGGAGCTTAGACAGTTTATTTCACAGTTATTGTTTTCCATCAGATCGTTTATGGATCTTGCTGTTCCGAGCGCACTCGAAGGCAGCTTTATTTCACAGGAGAGAGAGAGAGAGAGAAAAGACAGGAGCGAGACGTGGCGAGTGCTTTGTTGTTGAGAACATTCAGCGTTACACAAACTCCCGGCATCCCGTGTTTGCGGTTTTTACCCCCGTAGTGTTTCAAACGTTGTCGTGGCAGCAATAGAGGCAGTGATTGTTTCCGTACGGACTCTTACAGCGTACGGGACTCTCGCAGCGTGACGTGGGGGTTGCGTTTCTCCGTGCGTTTTGCGCTGCTGTTTTTTCAGAGTGTCCCCCCCCCCCCCCCCCCCCCCCCCCCCCAGCCCCAACCCCTAACCACCCCTCCAAATGAATGGAATGACCTGCGTTTTCACCAAACCGTGGCATGGCCAGCAGGTTGTGTGATGAGGCCTTGCTCTCTCTGCCATGCCCCCACTGTTCGAGCAACGCCTCACTATTGTTTCATATGATTTAATTTTCAAGGTATCGTGACAAACGTACAAAAGTGGAAAGGACAATTAGAGAGAAAAATGTCTTTATTCAGACCTGCCCTTGGCCAGTTCAGGGAGAGAAAAGTTAGCTTTTCACCTGTGTTTCTTAGTCTGTAACTGAGAGTGTAGGACACGGGGGACCACAACAATTACATACACATTGAAGATCCACAGTTTTTAAGTATTGACTGATGTAATATCTATGACATTATCAGAGTGCTAATACTGATGCATCAGGCATTTTTTTGCTTGAGGTGGGGGCTAGTTTGACCTACTTTATATACATTTGTGTAATTTAGTTGATGTGTTAGAAGCAGAAACGGTTTGTTATTTGGAGTGAATCTTTGCTTTTTTGTGAAATCTAATAATTTATATCTTTGGGCCTCAGTACAAGTGCTTTTAAAATTGTACCTAAGTACAGTACTTGATTAAATGTACTGAATTGCAAATTTTGTCTTTGTGTAACTTGTTAAAAGCCTGTCAAGTCGAAGCGATCACATGCTGGAAACGTCTTGTGATCCTGGACCAACACAAATTAGTTTGACTTTTATTTGACTCAACATGTCTGCTTAGGGACTAAGCTAGTTAAGGAATTAATAAGATCCTGCTTTCAGGGGGCCACTCAAGGGAGAGCTGATTTAAGGCAAGGCAAGTGTGATGGGGTGATGAGGTGAGGACCCAATGCGAGAGAAGGAGGGAGGCAGGAGCGGCAAACAAGGCTTTATTGCAGTCTTAACAAAAAACAATCCACAAGAGACACCAAGGCGAGGGAAAATCCAAAATCCGAAATCCACAAACAGACAGGCAGAGGACAGGAAAATGCAAAAAAACAGGAGACTACACGGGGAAAAACTCACGGAAGATCGAGGCATCAACGCAGACATGTGGCACAGGCAGACTGAAAATACAACATGATCCAACAAGAAGCAGAGAAACACTGGGGTTAAATACAAGAGGTAATTAGGTATGAGGACAGGTGAGACATCAGGTGAATCACATTAGGGCGGGGCAGGGCAATCAGACAACCAAGTAAAGCTAGACTAGATAAGACAAGACAGGAAGCCGACTCACAATAAAACAGGAGTGAAACACACAGACGCTTACCGGGGAGGCCGAACAGGACACAGCACACAGGACCTGGGAAAACAACTGAGACATTCACAGGGAGGCAGAAACGGGAAAACAAACCCAACAAAACCCCAAACCACAACAGCAAGGCCTTATATATATATATGTTGTTTAGACCGAGGAGAAAGGCAGGGATGCTGCTGGTAGCTGTGTGTGTGTGTGTGTGTGTGTGGTGTGTGTGTGTGTGTGTGTGTGTGTGTGTGTGTGTGTGTGTGTGTGTGTGTGTGTGTGTGGGGGTTTGTGTGTGTGTGTGGTGTGTGTGTGTGTGTTGTGTGTGTGGGTGTGTGTGTGTGTGTGTGTGTGTGTGTGTGTGTGGGTGTGTGTGTGTGTGTGTACCACCAGCTTGGCTGCCTATTCCCGTGCTGCATTCAGATGCTGTCGGGAAGAGTAGAATCGAGCCATGTGCGTTAGCAAAATTAAATTGTGTATGTGTGTAATATATATATATTATATATAATATATTATATATATATATAATAGATATATATATTATATATATATATATATGGGGAGTGTAGTGCGCTAAGAAGAGGACATGACCTCTATGTGAGCAGCTGATGACCATGGTAATGTGTACATATAAACATCATTAACATTGTTAATGTGCATTTTAGTGGTGAAATATAACTATACATGTATTCAGTACTGTAACTTAAGGGCAAATGTTATGGTACTTTACTTTACTTGAGTCTTTTCTTTTCATGTCACTTTCTACGCCCTACTCCTCTACTTTCAGAGGAAATGCTGAACTAATTTGTACACACATACACATGTAGTTAAACAATGTTTTGATTAAATTAACTAACCGACATATAACCCACTGTCCACAGAGGGAGATGATTGACCATTACACTGATACTTTCATACTTTTACTGTATAACATTTCAAGCAGGACTTTGCTTGATCCGGCGTATTTCTATGTGTGGTATAGTACTTTTTACTGTAATTAAAGACTGATATTTCCTCCACCCCTGTTTGTTTCCTCCCTCCTAGTAATACTGCTTCTCCCTTTAGTGGTTACAGTGCTGTTTTTTACCCACACAATTGTGTCAATTTGTCTGACGGAAGCACGGAACACCAGCAAGGGCTAAAGCGCTATGACAGAAGCAACCCTTTATAATGCGTTTTTGGGATGCCGGCACAAAACGCAGGTATTCACATATACTAATCAACCATACGTTTTTTTGGGGTCCTCCACCCAGCGTGATATTGATTGTGTAATGTTTTTGTTATTAAAACTATTGTTGTTACCCTGGGGTTGAAACGTGGAATTCCTATATTTCCGGAGACCTGAGGCACCATTCCCAGCTGTGTGAGCGGGTTGTGTGTGTGTGTGTGTGTTGTGTTGTGTGGGGGTTGGACAGCGACAGAGCAGAGGCCGCTTCTGTCCTCACTGGTGTCTAAACTTTAAATTCGTCTTTGTCACGCTTTCCCGGGGACTCGCGGTTTTGATTTTTGTGGATTTACATTTATCGGGGTTTTCCGCCACGGGAGGCGCACGGGTAGAAAAAAAAATTACGTTTTTACGATTGTACTTTGGACCTGTTTGAAATCCTGTCATAACGCGTCAAAGCGGTATGTATGGGGCGAAGGTAAAATGTGCTTGAATTTGGAGTAAAAAATATTATATATAATTATATATATATATACACACACACCACACATTTTCCTCGTGGTGAGTGCTACACCTTTTCTAAAAAAAAAAAAAAAAAAAAAGTCATAATGTCTCCTTAGCTACACTGTCGTGTTTTGTTTATTTAATAAACAATGCGAACAGACTGCACTTGAATTCTAAAAGGGTTTCCTAGGTCTTAAAGAAGTATGGAAAATATCACTTCCATAATCAACCCTTTTATTGATGCTTTTACGATTTTTTGAAAACTTTTTCTGAAGTCTTTGTACCTTTTTTTTCAACACTTGATTTTTTTTTCTTCAATGGTTGTCACTAGTTTTACAGTTTTTTTGGAATTTATGGTCTATAAATCATTCGTAGGAAATATACTTGAGTTAGAAAAGCAGAAATTAGAAATTCTTTAGACTGAAATGAAAGGAATGGATGTTGATGGATAATCACAGACTGGAATATGTCAACTTTACTCTATAAAATTGAGGAAGAAGCCCCAAAATGAATGAAAGTAGAGATTTGTACTTGCCAAAGAGCTCTGTGTGGAATCAATCGTGTTATTTGGGGTAATTACATTTGGGTAGTTAAAAAGGACTGATATAGGAAAACAGGTCAGTTTGACCTGAGGACAACATGACAACACTCCTTCCTCACTGACTCCACCTTTTCCACTTAGAGGAAAAATATAACCAAGTCAAAAAACAAAGACTGGTGAATAATAACCCCTGAGTGTTAAATTAGTTATAATTACCACTGATGTCAGAACATGTAGGCGTAAATAGACTGAAGTCTTGGAATAGAAGTATGCTTTTTTTTTAATGCAGTTCTGAATATTGATTTGTTTAGCAAAGACAGAGGTTAACGTGAAATATATAACGTAAGTTAACAGGGGTGTATAGAATAAACATGTTATCATGCATAATACCGCAGCCCTCACACCAGAGTCCTAGTTGAGATGCTGAGCAAAGTTAAACCTGCTCTCACAGCACTATAGTAAAAAAAACTTTATCAGCTGTATACTACTAACCTGGCCAGTTGAAACTAAAATCAATAATGACTAAAAATTAACTGAGGGCTGAACGTTTGTCAGAATAAATAAATAATCGAGATATTCCATATGGAACCGAGTATGCAAACTCTTATTTCATTTTAACACCCTTTTTACAAACATTAACAAATACAATGAATGCCATAGAACTTTCTTTTATTCTAGTATGACTGTCATTCATAACTGTAAAAGAAATAAATAAATAGATAAAATGTATTTTTAGGCTTAATGCATAGTATTGGATCGTACGTGGACTCGGGTATTGCTGTACCAACGTTTTAGACAGTATATAAGGCATTTCCAATACAGGTAACAGTATAACTCTATACAGTTACACCATCTGGTACGAGGGCCCAGCCATCGACTGTAATTTATATTAATATGGACAACGCAGCCGTTCGGGAAGTGTAAGTGCGGAAGTGCCAATCTGCATTCTATCTGAGTTCCAGCAGGGGGAGACACCTGTGTTGCAAAGGAGTCAGTAGCTGTAGGGCCCTCTAACGACTCATAGCTCTCCCAAACACCGGGTGACGTCTCCACATGCTCTGTCCATTAATATTAATATTGACAGTCTATGGGCCCAGCGCCGTGACCCTCTGTCCTCTCGTCCCTCTACCTGTAGTTGTGTTCAGTGGTTCATTGAAGAGATGACACATAAGGCGTTTTACTGCTGCTATCAGCACACACTTAGGCTCTCATGTCCAAACAGAGGTCGGAGTCTGCCTTTTAATATGACCGACACTGCTCTGCTGTTTACACACTAAATGGGCCATCCAACAGCAACGGGAGATGGTTAGGATTGTGTTTATGGGTGTTAACACAGTGTCCCAGTGTCCCATTCTTTTTTTCAGTTTGTAGAGTCTAAAACAGTATATCTCTGGTAGTCAACCTCTCAGTGGCAACTTTGCAGCGCAGGATTAGTAATAGCCATTAAGCTTCAGTGTAATACTATTAATTATTAAACTTCCGTTACATTCAAATCCTTGCCAATGCTTATTAATCAGCTCCACACAACTCTCTCTGGATTTTTCAGTATCACCGTGTTTAAGAAGATTGTGCGCCCAGCAACTTCACCCCCACAGTGAAGATAATAACCTTCTGAAGAGTCTGTCGTGTTTTGTTTTAATCTTTCCGTGTCCTCCTTGCTACTGGGAACTGTGTTGAAGAGACGGGGGGGGTGGTGCAGACACGGAAGCTGTACATGTGGATTGTGTCGAGAGTTTTTGTTATTATATTGAATTCTTCATGGGCTAACAGAACCTACGCACCATAGCTTAAGTGGCTTTATTTAGTGAGTTTTTTAGTGGCTGTAAAAGATGCATCACTCTAGAAAAGTATCCTCAGACCTTCTCTGACTCCAATATTTACTGTACATGGTTGTCCATCTCCATTTTTTCGGCACTACTGGTCTTTGAAGAACCACCAATAACAGGAATTTGGAAAAGCTTTGAAGTATCGACAGATTCCATTCCAGCCAAAACACCTTTTCCTACAGCATGTTATTTCTGAGATGGATGATGTAAGCATATCCACCCATTCACATTATGTTTTAAACTACATCAGTGAAGAAGAGGGCAGTTTGAATGTCCCGCTCCGCTGCTCATGGGCTGGTGGCCTGTTGAGTGTGGGAGAGTGCTGGCTTAAGTGAAAAGGGCGGCTGGACTGTGACTGAGAGCATTGTGGTCCCCAAGGAGCCGTGGGTTCCAC
>NC_045745.1:3224478-3226748 GCF_008692095.1 Etheostoma spectabile | reverse complement strand
ACTAAATACCAGAAAAAAAAATACAACAAACACTTAAATAGAAACAAAAGAAAAAAACAACCAAAAGAAAGCATACAAAACAAATAAAACAGAACAACAAACCAACACAACAACCAACAACATCAAAAAAAGGCAAAACATTAAACAGAAACAAATAACCTCCCAACCCACACAAAACACAACAACAAAACCCACATCACGAAGTCACCCAACAACACCACCACACCCATCCACCCCCCCACCCCCCCCCCCCCCCCCCCCCACCCCACCCCCCCCCCCCCCCCCCCCCCCCCCCCCCCCCCCCCCCCCCCCCCCCCCCCCCCCCACCCCCCCCACCCCCCCCCCCCCCCCTCCCCCCCCCCCCCCACCCCCCCCCCCCCCCCACCCCCCCCCCCCCCCCCCCCCCCCCCACCCCCCCCCCCCCCTAGAAAACAAAGGTGTGGCCTACAACAAGAGTTTCTTATTGAAGCTACAGAGAGAAACGTTACCCAAGGGACCTTGCATAGTTTCACAGTCCAGAAACCGGAACACCAGGAAATGATCCGAGCTCCCCGGGAACAGGAGGACAAATCTCACTCTGTCTCACACATTTTCTCTCCATTTCCCGTCGTCTCTCCTTCACATAACCAGCTGTCTTGGCTCATACACACTCCCAGCTGCCCAAATCACTGGTCCCCAGACGTGACGGAGGCCTGCACCGAGGAGGGGAGCAGAGGGGGCTCTACATCTGGGTCAGTGCCTGGTAGGTCTATTGGGCCGTCTGGGGAGGAAAGAAGGCTGACTGCCTGGCCTTTTTATCCAAAACTCACAACTCTTTAGTTTCACATGGGTGTCAACAAAAGCGTCTATTTTGACTGTGACCAGAGTAGTCTCTGTTCTCAGATCCACTAGGGTTTGGGATTGTTTTGATTTGAACAATTCTGAATCCAATTCAGATTCTTCAATATGTCCCAATTCAGAGGCTGCATTCGTAGACCAATTGCGTCACACCGGCGAGACTAAGGCTGTCCCATTTAATTTAATATCGAAAGCTCCTTCAAATGCGGTCAACAAACGCGGCCTCCTTTTACAGAATTGGGAGGACCCATCTGTCACGGCCCCAGGATTCAATCGGAAGCACAGGAAAAAAAAACAACCAATATTTCTTTCATTTTCATATTCACTTATTAGAATGTCTTAAATGAGAAATTAACTGTGTAAATGTGTAGAATATGTGTTGTGAAAATGTGTGCTAAATTTAACATTTGCTCCAAATTTGCTTCAGGTTGTAAAAGCTCCAAAAGCCTGCCTGATACCAGCTAGTTCTGTGGGAGTAGCTAGATCTCTGGTCAGCCCGCTGTGAGCTGACCGGAGCTCGGGGTCTCGGAGACAACAGATGTTCACATGTAGGCTACATGAGGGTTTATTATTCCAAGTTGGAACCGATTCTCAGTGCCCCCTCCTAGAATCCACTGCAAGGCAACACGTGGAGCGAAGGGCTAATAACTCAGAGCTTCTATTGTCTCCGTTTGAACTGGAGCTGTGCAGCGAGTTAACAATTTCCATCGTTTTGCTGGAAAAAAAAAAACCCAGCAAAGGTTAGTGCGGTGAGCAGAGTGGATCAAGGCAGAGCAAACACATTTTTCCAATGCTGTGTGGCTCCCTGCAGGAATGTGCTCTTTCAGTCGCCATGGAGAGGTAGACAGAGATTCTTACTGTTGCAGGACAAAGCTTAACGCTCAATGGATGGGTTTACAGGCCCCCTCATTGTAAAAGGATTAAATAAATCAAGGCCGGTCGAGACCTAACGCCGCGGCGGGGGGTGCCGTGGCCTTTCAGCTTCGCCCAAACAGACACACAAACACAGCTGGCCCCCGTCCAGACGTAAGGGTACATTCAGCAGCTGTGAGAAATGCTGTAGTAACCTGGCTCACCCCTGAAGTCATTTGCATACACCTTGGGGGCTAAAAGAAAAAGAAAAATACAGATTGTTCTCTTTTGAGGGCAACATTTGAAAAGCAGGGGTTCATTTTAACCCCACCACCAACTAATCCCAAAACTTTTACACACAGTATTTTCTGTTGTTGATGCCATGCAAATCGTAGAGTCTCACAAAACCCGGTGCATATCCAAAATACAGCAGTATGCTTAGAAGAATCTTACAATGCAGAAAGAATCTGCAGGACTCCAAGTAACAAACTTAACTGGGAAATATGGTCATCGTTAGTAAGGAGATTATAGCTTTTTACTGTAAGTGACACACACACACACACACACACACACACACACAC
>NC_045745.1:3208661-3224468 GCF_008692095.1 Etheostoma spectabile | reverse complement strand
ACACACACACACACACACACACACACACACACACGAAGAAAGACCTATTTCCACAGTCCTGTGTCATACATGCTCAGATGTGGCTCGAGTCTTATTGGTCCACTAACAGAGTGTAGAGATAATGTGGATAAGTGTGTTAAAGGTCAGAGACAGGGTAATCTGGTATGTTGTGGAAGGTCCTCCTCTTGTAATGTAACACCGACAAGCAAAACAACATCTTCCAATGTGAAGAGTGGAGCTATAACCCAAGCAATATCCCAAATTGGAAGCTCCTGTTACAGGTTTAGACTAGTCATATTAGATTCACACAGTGCAAACACACATCAGTCGGGTTGTGGAGTTAGATTTTGGTAAGGGGGTGTGGCGGTGCAGCACACCACAGGGTTTTTGTCTACCTGAACTTAGGCTGTAGTGGTTTAGCGGGTCGGCCACCCATGCATTGTCCTGTATTACACTCTCCATCTCCAAGTCTGCATGCAGCCCGATGGACAGATGGAACCACAGACAGATGGATGGATGGATGGATGGATGGATGGATGGATGGATGGAGAGAGTCGACAGAGGGAGAGAAGCACTTCAAGTTAGAGAACAGAGCAACTGTGAACTTTGGGACTGTGAGGTCAGTAGCTTTGCATAGAAATGACATTTTAATGCTGAGGCAATAAACAGTTCTGTTAAACAGATGAATTCAAATGTTTAGTAATGAAGTATAATCAATTCAAGAAACTTTGCATTCATCAATAAAAACAAGTCCTCCTACATGCAATAACTTCAATTTAACTTTAAAGTTATAATCCTTAAGATTTTAATGAAATCAAACCCAGTATTTTTTCTAAATAATATTTGTGGTCTGCATTTATTCCGCAATTCCCCCCCCCCCCCCCCCCCCCCTGCGGGACAAATGAAGGTTTTTCTTATCTTATTCACCAATAGGCATTCAGTGTATTTACATTTGGGACAGACAGATTATGGGTCCTGGCTGATTCTCGGGCTGTTTTTTGCCTGCAGATGATCTGTATCTGCGTTTTATTTGCCTGATAACCGATAAAGGGAATGAATTAACACACCAATGAGTCCCCCCCCCCCACTACACTATCTGACGGTTACTGGGGGTTATGTTGAAAGTTTTTCATTCCTTAAATAATTGCTTAAAGCATTTAAACTAAGTTTTTTCTTTTTAAAGATTATTTTTTGGGCATTTTCGGCCTTTATTTTGGACAGGACAGAAGAAGACATGAAGGGGAGAGAGATGGGGAACTACACGCAGCAAAGGGCCGCAGGTCGGGGTCCAACCCGGACCCGCTGCCTGGAGGAGTAATCCACTATATATGGGCGCCCGCTCTACCAACTGAGCTATCTGGGCGCCCTAAAGTAAGTTTTGTGTTGGAGTTCTTAACATTCCAAAACCTTAATTTTGACTTCAAGATTTTCATTTTTACTTTATATACTGTACATATATGTTCCAACTATCAGTGATCTGTTTCATTAACTGCTAATAATCGGTATCGGCCTTGAAAAGCCAGTATCGGTCGATCCCTAATTTACATCCTCCAACCACCTCTCTATGAATTAGTTTCCAGTATTGGTTGCATGGTCTGCCATTCCTGCACGACGTTCAAATCGCCCACCTAGCAACGCGAGGGAAACAGCAGCATATAATCCAGCATTACTCTGTGGAATTTAATCTGGTTTTTACTGCGATTGAAGACAACGGTTATTATTGGCATTTCTTTTGAAGGGGGGGGGGGTTGGAGATCTGTTTGCAATATTTCAGGAAGAAATGGAACCAGAAGAAACAACAACCCCAGGGGGCTCCTCGGCAAGCTAACCAACAGTGTTTACCACTTAAACATTTTAATATATTTTTTACATGATCTCTTTTTAAGCCCTTCCTAAATAGGTATGATTTAGAGGAGAATCTAGAGAATTGACACCTTTTTTTAGTTCAAGGATGGATTATTGTACTGTACTTTATGTTGGCCTCCATCAAAAACCCCTTCCCCGTCTTTAACTTGGGCAAAATGCTGCTGCTCGCTTTTTAACAAATACCTCCAGGCACATGGCACCCGTTCCTTACACTCTCCATTGGCTTTAGAATCAGTTTTAAGATTGTAATGTTTGTTTTTTAAGGCCCCGGCGTATCTGTCCGAGGTTTTTAACCCTTCGTGAGAACAACAGGTCATTGCGGCCATCCAATCAGCTGGTTTTAGAAGTCCCGAGGTGGAGGTACAAACTGTGGGCTGATTGCGCTTTTGGAGTTGCTGCCCCGACATTTTGGAATAAATTACCCCCCGACATCCGCACTATAACAGACGTAGCTCTTTGTAAATCTAACCTATCTATTTAGAATGGCTTTTATTACATAGTAGTACTGTGACATTTCCCTTTCTTCCTGCTTTTATGTATTATTTTTCTGACTTTACTGTGTTTCATTCCTTTATGATTTTACTGTATGGTATGCTCTATTCTTGTTAATTGACAGAATACCTGCTGGCTGCTGTGAAGGGCTGAATAAATACATGTTGAGTTTAAGGGGAAATTCAAAAAGTTCAACAGGAAAAGTATAAAGTGAAATGTCGCAGTCCAAGGTGATTACTGTTGATTTGTTGAACTGTTTTTTTTTTTCCCAACAAATCCAACATTATTTCAAAAGTCAACAACTAATCGTATTAAATTATCGCGATTTCAATATTGACCAAAATATCAAGATATAATAATATAGAATATGAACAGGATTTTTTCCATGGTCGAGCAGCCCAACCACATGTATCGTCACATCAACTGGGAAATCTTAAGGATTACAAACAGTAATTACATCCAAACTCGGCTAAACAACATGTCATACAAGTCTTTGTGTGCAAATGCATTCTGTGTGCGTGTGACTGAAGGTGGAGTGAGTCGACAGCTGGATGAAGAGTGTATACCAACACGCACAGGGGGGGAAGAGATTCCAAGAAGCAGGCTGCAGGCCAGAGCAGGGGGAGGCTGAGGCAGAGGAGGCACAGTCAAATGCAAGCAATCAAGACACATGCTAATACTACTGCACCCCCAACAACAGTACTAATGATGCATTACAGTGGAGAACAAGCACGCAGCTCAAACACCATCACATGTAGTCATGTGTCCCGCCGCTGATAATAAACCTGATCCAGGATCATTCAGAGTCATGTTAATATTACTGACGACAGGGCATCTGCAGGTTAAAGACAACCAAATATTAGACTTTGGCTATTGCGATGTAGATTATTAAAAAAACAAAAAACATTTCTGACATTGTAACAAAGAAATGTCAAAATGAGAAAAAAATCTGTTAAACGTATTCAGGATTCGCCAAATAATCTACCTTCGGATGCTCCGTGAAGAAAAAAATGCAGGATTGTGATATAAGGACACATGCACACATAAAGAAAGAAAAAAAAAAAGAAGCAGCAACAAGCATTGAATCATTGCTCAAAGCAGGGGAGTGGGCAGGCAGATTAAGTTGTGTGCTGTGCGTGCACTTTAGCGCATTTCTGATCAGCCACAAGACTCCAAAACATTTGAAACTTGATTGGCACATTCACATAACATGGGTATCCAACAGCAACTGAAACCCCGCGCCTATAAGGATATCCCTTGCCTCATAATTGTGGATATCGTGGGGTTGGTGTGTTGTTTCTTTTGCTGTGTCATCACTTGAAGCAGACTCGGAGGCTTTTTGCTGGTTAGGAACACCGGCTCCACTCGCCCCCCCTCAAGCCAGACAGAATAAAGACGTGGCGCGCATTCGACCAAGACATTGAGGTTTGATCAAAAGGCTCCGTTATAGCAATGTGACGTGAAGAAGTGAGGAGAAAGTTCATCCCGAGTCTGTAGCGCTGACACCAAATGTCAGGAGCATGCTAGACTATTATCTGTTTGCTCTGGAGCGCTGTCGATTAGCACAGTTGTTTGCAGTGGATTTGCGTAGTGCCGAGTCAACATGCCATGATAAGGTGGCTGTTTTTCAACGGGTGATGTGTCAGAATTATGGGTTTTCCTTTTACTGTGACATGCTCTTACAGTCACGTTCCATTATCTTTATACTGATGATTATGTATTGTGATTCAGTTTAGGCAAAGAACGCTAAGGCTACGTTCACACTGCAGATCTTAATGCAGACGTTTTGCTCAGATGCGATTTTTTGGGCTGTTCACATTACCTATACCACAATATCCACACACACACACACACACACACACACACACACACACACACACACACACACACACACACACACACACACACACACACACACACACACACACACACACACACACACACACACACACACTTCCTGTGAATAGTTTAAGAGGAGGAGGAGTACCTGGTTTTGGCACCGTGTTGGTCATGGACTGCGGCACTTTATCATTTATGAGCTCCACACACTCGCTGGGAAAGAAGCCAACCTGGGGAGAGCACAGGAGTGAGACCGGCAGGAAGTAGATCAGATTTAAATGATAAAACAAGGACTTAGAGAGAATCGACACAGTATCTATGCTGAGGGGAGGTTGTCGCATTAATCATGTGTTTCTGTTAATAGAAGCACAGTGACAAAGACAACATTTGGGACTTGGTTTGGACATGTCAGGAGGGGGGGAGATGACCACATCACACATTAAGTATACTATATCTGTGTACCTGCTGCTCCAGTGGATGGCAGTTTGGTACAGCGGTTTTGTTTGTGGTGTAAAAGATATATATATATATCTTTGTAAAAGATTATATATATATATATATATATAAAAACACACATATAAAACTAGCACTAGTCTACATCCACGACGTTCCACTTCCGGGATTGCTCCGTTGCTGTCGGAAATTTCACTGTGTGGACTAGCCAGACTCTCCTCCACAGCACCGTGAAGGAAGGTCTGGCAAAGCGAGACTACAGTGGCACCGGCTGACTACCTACTAATGGATACAGGTGGTACTGCAGGTGTGCTTGAGTCACTTCCCTCTGCGCATTTGCTGCTCAGTTATAGTGCGTTATAGTGCATTTGTACTCGGTAGTCACATTTTCTGAGGTCAAAGTTGGAAACACGCCCCCTGACCTCGGATTTCCAAGCTCGGAACTCTGAAAACGTTTGGGTACACCGAGCTCAAAATCCAACATGGCTGCCCCGTGCAACAGTTGTAAAAGCTTTAGCAACACAGTTATTAGCACTTGTGTCTTATTTGTGTCTCACTAAATCAATCATACACACAGTCCTGTCCAACTTCTATCTGTGGACATGTTGCGGTAGTGCTTGCACACAAAGAACAGCGTACCACGTTGACTAGAGCTAACTCTACAGTAAAAAAATGGGACTTTTAAATGGAATGCATTCAACTCGTGACATCATTCCCAGCTTCGGCTTTCGAGTTAAATGGAACAGACGATTAGTTCCCCCTACACGTATCTTGTGTGAGTTTCAGTCAGCCATTAGTATGAGTCTAGAATTTGTAGTTTGTGTATAAAAGTGGCTGAAGAAAATCAGAAATGTAACCCAGGGGAGGGCTGTGGCGTCCAGCCACTGACAACTCATCTGAAATGGAGCGATGGGTGATATGTAAGTGGCCGCTGGTTGCCATCCTGCCACCGAGCCCGACTGGCAGCACTACTTCTGGTTGGCAGCGGGCCAAGACACACAAGAGCAGAGAGGGCAGCGTTGAGGGGGGGGCGGGGGTAGGTCAGTGGAGGTTCAGCCACACTTGAGCCTCAAAAGCAGGCTTTGTTGCTGCACTGAGAAGATTCTGATTGGTGCTAAAGTACTCACTTCAGGAGAGATTGACATCAAAAATGTAGTTTAAATCATCCATATAATAATAATAAGAACTTTATTTGAAACAGAAATTTACAAAAGACACAGGTTACTCGGTTTTCACTCCTTATTTTTTAACCACAATTTAAAGCTTTGTGCTTTTATGTCACTTTAATTATTTCTAAGATGCTTCATGGCTCAATACAAACAGGGCTAGATTTACTCAAAAAATGATGCAATGCAAATGTGCGCTCTAGTTTCTGCTGATGCATTGTGTGTGTGGTGTGTGTGGGGGGGGGGGGGGACATATACAGTACATGCAAGCTCCCTTTGCACATTAACTTCATATTGCTACTGTTGACCTCGCAATCGTTGTGACAAAACATTCAATACATAACATAATTGCTGCCTTGATATCTTTTCAGAATTGTATTATAAACCCCTGTGCAGTTTTGCCTTCTGATAAGCCTTTAAACTGAATTTGTTGAATTATATTCCATGTCTCGCACTCATGCGCACTCATGCGCGCACACACACACACACACACACACACACACACATGATCTATTGTTATTAACCTACACTTCAGAGTAACTTGTAAGCAAGAAGCTGTTAATTTAACAGTTTGTTTTTTATATCCTCAAAAATTAGGATATGTCACAATGCTGAAAGCTGAAAGTGGGACAACTAAGATGGTAACAAAAGTCCTATACCTCACATGTTTTAATGTGTTAAAGGACTGGAGGAAAGACTGTAGGAATAGGAATCAGTTCCGCGTTACAGGGGGCAGCACACACCATGTAATCTGCTCAAAAGCAAAAAACAAGAAAGGGAGGATTTGTATCTTACTTTGTCTTCTAACAAACTCCGAGATATGGAATCTGCTTTACAAAGCAACGCTCATCTTGTCCTTGAAATACCTCAAGTACAAATCTACTCAAACGTTTACAGCTGAGGAAAAGACAGAGAAGGAGAAAAATGGTGTGTGTTTTTGCTCACAGTCTGCAAAGGGTTTTGTGAGCGGCGTACCTGAAAGCCATGCTTGCCCCTCCACCATGTGGTGTCTTCTTTAGGGGGCATGTCGATCACTGACACGATGTCGCCAACCTGCAGAGGGAGGAATGATAGAAAGAGTCTGATTGTCCCTTTACATCTTATTGATAGATGACTACAATTAAAGGCCTTGTTTAACTTTCTATAGGAAGAGCATACTTCTGTTAAAAGTGATCTGTCCAGAGTCAAAAAGTCTGATCACAGTGTCATCAGTTGTAAAAAAAAACAGGTTTACTGCATGTAAGGTTTTACATACAAGGCATTACCTTGGTGTTTGGTGCAGAACAATAAACAGAGCAGAGAAAATAAAAAGATAAAAGGAAGTACTGCAAACCGCCAAGAAGCATAAATAAAGAAATAAGAAAATATTTTAAAAGATATGTAAAATTTATCCGTTAAAAATGAAGATGTGAACAGTTTTGACAGCTTTAACATTTGTATTTGGAAGACAGATTTATTGCTGCTGCGGTTCTTTTTCTTTATCTCTCTCTGTCAACAACAGATGAGGAAATATCTGCCAGGAATTCAGATAGAATCTCAGTACATCTAGAGAAAGAGACAGAGAGTGTGTGTGTGTGTGTCTCACCTCGAAGGACAGCTCGTCTGAGGCCTGGGCGATGTAGCGCTTGATGACGTGGGCGGCAGCGATAGCTGGCACGTTGATGGACGACTCTTCATGAACCAGCAGATGATTTCCCTTATTGTCAACCTAACACACACACACACACACACACACACACACACACACACACACACACACACACACACACTTTTTTCCAGTGGCAGCCATTGACTAACCAATGACTATGGGAAAAGATACAGCACATTGACAATATAATAGTCCTGACATAGAAAGCAGCAACTCCTTTCCTACCAGTGTAATCAAGTATCGTTGCTGTTGAGAATCATGACTTAATAGCTGGGATGGTTAGAAAATACTGCCATGTGCAAGTTTGTAGTAATCCTACAGCAATACTGTAATACTTTATCTACAAAAACCAAAACAAAGCTTTAATTGTAGTACTGCATTTAACCCGTCCTAAGTATGAGGAGCAGTGGACAGCTTGGGGTTCATTGTCTCTCTCAGGGACACTTTGACTTCTCACCAGATTTATTACCTCAGTAAACATTTCCCTGATGAGTTTATGGTCTCATTCACTAGTGAGAAAAGTGGTTTCAATACAGCGCAATGTTCATTTTGTAAATATTTGTCCCATTTATTTTAAAATAGGCAAAGTAGGGGATGTATTTGGGGCGTGGCTACGCTTAGCGGTGCCAACCATGGCCCTGTGTACAATAAAAAAAAAAAAGAACCTGAACTGGTTTTTGGGTCCATGTTTTCATCTTATATTCCGACCCTCTCACTGTGTTTTCACTTCATCAAAGTTAAAATCGGACCATTTCGCTCGCCTAACAATGTCTTTGTTCAGCGTTGGGTAGCACCTTACCAACCAAGCTAGTTAGCGTTAGCTGGTATCTTAAGGGAAAGTCCGCCAATTTTCATCCAGCTGGGTGTACAGCCGTACATGCAGATGAAGGGCGCTAGGACCCGGAGGTCAGGTTTCACCAACCAGTAGATCTCAGCTGGATGACTCGCTTCAAAAGGGTTGAAAATCTGCAAATTTCCCTTTCTAGCGTTTAGTGTATTGAATTTAGCTATTGAAACCATAAACAACGCTGGCTTGGCTGGGTCAACCACCCCAGCCCCTCCACTCCAGGCTTCCGAATGGCAGCCCATAAACCAATGGTTGACATCACTGATGCTTTGTCCATTCTTTGTTTGGAGTACGTCATTGTGATTTCTTTTAGATATTTCTTTTTGTTGCATTGCTAAAGTCTTTGAGACTAAAGTCCATGGTACAAGGACGTTATTGTGCAGCTTTGTAACTGGTAAACAATACTACAATACTTTTCCTTATTAACGATGTGCAACAGTATCCCTGAAGGAATATTCCATGTGTAGGTAAGACCATTAAAGGGAGAACTAATAAACATTAACTCATTTAAAGCAAAGCCTACACCCTTTGGTAAAAAGGCTCTCCGATCCACTGAAAATATTTTGTTCTTTGGACTCGGGGTGCTCCTTACAGACACAGTCGCAGTCTCACCTCCATCCACGTGAGGGCAGGCCCACAGTTGATCTTGTTGTCAGCGATGGCTGAGAGCCGGGAGAGGTAAGCCAACAACATCTGGGAAACTGTCTAACATGGCAGAAAAACACACCAGCCAGTTAGAAACAGATAGTACCACTCACTACTGCAATGATCCACTACTACTAACACACTGAATACTTAGCGCTTATAATGGGTGGTGATAATGACCATTACAAGTCATCAGGTCCTTGTGTTATGTAAATGCATATGGACTGTATAACAACTACGCTTTAACATATTACAGGCACCCTTTACATACATTCATACACTGGTGGGAGACCAACATTTGTAATGGGGTAGAGTTAACAGTATGCATTTCAGCAAATTACATTATATTAATAATTGAAATAACATTTGAATTACAACAGATAAACACAAGAAGATAGATGCAGGTCATTTTTCAAATCCTTAAACTGACTGACACACCAATTTACTCTTGGTGCCGCATTCCAGGAATGTGGAGCAGCAAACGAAAAAGCAATCCTGCTAATCAGATCAATGTTAGATAGACATTCTCATCAGATGAACATTCACACACCAATGGCGCAGTCCGGGGTTCAGTGTCTTGCCCAAGGACACTTCAACATGGGACTGCCAGGGATCGTACCACCAGCCTTCCGATTGGTAGGTGGTTCTACCGCCTGAGCCACAGCCGCCCGTTAATAATAATAATAATGTATACTTTATTAATCCCACAAGGGGAAATTACAATTTACACTGTTGTTATTACACACAGGCCTACATTACACCCACATGCTCAGTACCTACACATGCACTAAATGGAGAGATGTCAGAATGGGGGGGCTACCCATGGAAAGGCGTCCTGAGCAGTTGGGGGTTCAGTGCCTTGCTTAAGAGCACTTTGGCAGTGCCCAGGAGGTGAACTGGCACCTCTCCAGCTACCAGTCCACCACCATACTTGGGTCTGTGTGGGGACTCGAACCGGCGACCCTCAACCCAACTACCTACGGATTGAGCAACTGCCCCCCCAGTTATGTGTTCCCTTAGTGACGAGGGCAGCTGATTACACAGCCGAAGAGTGTTGCATGGTAGTAAACCACTTGAAAATCAGCTTTGACTACGAAACACAAGGGGAGTTTAGTCTGATGGTTTCCGCTGCCAGCATCTGCACATTTGAGTTAAAGATGACGCTGCAAGTTAACTGAGAAGAATGGGTCGACTGCAAGCTTAACCCTTGTGTTGTCTTCCCGTTAACCATGAACTTGTCCTTCCAGGTCGAAATTGAAAACTAACAAGTTTTTGTGCTTTTCCAATGTTTTTGTTGCTTTTTCTGATTTATTTGTCACTTTTTCCATGCACTTTTTAAAAAACCTGAGCTGGTTTAATAACAGCTTTTACACTTATTCTTGGAATTCCTGGTCAACAAACCTCATTTATATCAAATTATACGTACGTTTTTAGTTAAAAAGGCAGAAATTAGGAATTATTTTGACTAATAGTTAAGATCAGAGGATGTTGAGTGGCTCTCAGATGGGTAGATGTCAAAGTTTAGTCCCCATACTGTTTTGAAACCATAAAATAAAAAATTAAAAAATTAAAACGCTATAAGATTAAATAAAACAAAAAAAAAATTAAATGAAAGTAATCATTAAAATTACCTAAAGAACGTTGTATGGAATCCTCCATGTTATTTTGGGGCAATTTGATTGAAAGAAATCCATATTTTTGATATAAAACCCTTTGAAACGGGTCAATTTGACCCGAGGACAACACGAGGGTTAAGCTTTAGTAGCTGGACTCTCAATTCTTTTATTGTGAACCTGCACACGCACACCTTACATCAATGTTCCCTATTGGGACCCTTAGGCCAGCCTCAGCCTGCATTATTCAAACTGCTTGCAAATAACATTCAGGAAACGATAAATCTTATAAACACAGCTACTGGTGAAAGTGTGATGGAGTACTGCAGGCAATTCTCTCTCTCTCTCGCTCTCTCTCTCTCTCTCAAACACACACACACTTGTGGCACTATCTTTAAGGGGACCCGTCATTGACATAATGCATTCCCTAGCCCCTTACCCCTTACCCTAACCTTACCCATCACAACTAAATGCCTAACCCTAACACTCACCCTAACCTAATTCTAACCCTAATCCTAAAAGTCTTAACCCTCAAACAGCCCTTTAAAGTTGTGGGGTGTAGCATTTTGGACAAAGCTGTCAAGACCTCGCAAGTATAATATACTCACAGTTTTTGGATCCCACGAATATAGTTAGTTACTGACAAACACCGCCCGCAAGCACGCACCCCGCACGCACGCACGCACGCACGCACGCCACGCACGCGCACGCACGCACGCACGCACGCACGCACGCACGCAGCACGCACGCACGCACGCACGCCCCACGCCCGCCCGCACGCCACGCCAGCCCGGTGATAATAAACTGGTTTTACCCGTTTAGTTTGATACCTAACCTCTGCATTCCTTTTACAGCCTCAATCGGACCATAAAGGTTTCGTCTGGCTCAGACCACGTTTCACAGCCGGGCTGAAGAAGGAACAACTGGCAAACTATCAAATGGTGCATTCCAAAGACAAAGGCCATGTGGATATCTAAGCGCAGTAAAGGGTTTCATCTAGAGAGCTGAAACCTTGTTATCCTGCAGCAAATGCTACCAGTCATTTAATTCAGGGTCTGGCCAAGTCCCGGTTGGTTTAATGAGAGCAGAGAGAGATTAGAGAGAGAGATTTAATACTGCATACTATATGTGTGTATAAAGGTCTTACCTGGGGACAGGATTTATTTCACGTTAAAACTGTGAGGAAAATGGGATCCAGATCTGATAAAGCTCCATATTGGATTATTTGGCTTATAAGAAAAAGTGGGTGGGTGTGTACTTTCAGCACTTACCTCTGACTGGTCAGTCAGACTGTCCAATCGAGGCAGCTCGGGCAGCTGTGAGAAGCGTCGGTCATAGATGCAGAGGTGCAGGTGCTTGTCCAGGACACGGAAATCTTCATAGCCGCGCTTTACAATCCAACTTCGACCCTTCAGAACGACAGAAAGTAACATACTCATTGATTAAAGAGCTATATGTAAGAAATGTTCACATTCATTAAAAGGTTTGTCCTTGTCTCTGTGGCCTAGTGCTTGCTCTTGGTGGGAATTGTTGGGTTTCTGTAAATAACATCACAGAGTACGGTCTAGACCTGCTCTGTTATGAAAAGCGCTGTGAGATAACTGTTGTTGTGATTTGGCGCTACATACTGTAAATAAAATTAAATTGCAGCAAGGTGACGTTGATAGTTCTCCACTAATTAAGATGGGAAAAAACTGAAATCACTGGAAATAACGTTTGAATTGCCACACGCTGCATGCACGCTTGCATTGAAAATGCAACGTTTGGGTCAGCTGCTGCGACAACCTGACCAAATAGGAGTAATTAATAAAGGATTGGAGAGGCACTTAAAAAGAAGTAATACACAATCACTGTTTAACCGCAACAGGCACCTTACAGTTAGCAGTGACAGCACACACACAATAGTTCAGGGCACTCCAGGTGTCTACACCAATAGAAAGGTATAGCAGTTGGGGGAGAGAAAGACATTATTAAGCACCATACTACAGATGTTGTGTACTGCACATTGCTGCTGAGTGTTGTAAAAAGAGAAAGATTCACAGTTAAGCTTAACGAATGCATTTTCTTCACTTCCAGGCAGTAATTGGTTTCCATTCATTTCTGTACAATAGGATAATTAACTAGCTGAATCTGTGTGGGATCGCGCTGAAGACTCTTCTGGGTTGGTGCGTTCAGGTGCTGGTGGGGAGCATCCAACATTTGAGTATCTTCGGGCATGCTGCACACACCAGCAATTCTTTTCCTTGGAAAGCACCACTTAGGAAAAGTGCCATTCAAATAAAGTTGATATTATCATTATAAAAATAACTTCTACTTTTATGCATTACCTGCTGTCATATCTGGTGTAACAAACCAAGGCAGGCTTCATGGGTGGTCTTGTGTGGTGAAAAACAGACACCAATCAATTTAGCGGTACTAAAACAAAACTTTTAAAACGGCCTAAACCAATTCTTTTTTTTAAAGAAGAAGAATTTAATAACAATGACTTGACCAGTAAATTGCTGTTAAATGACTAAAAGAAAAAAAACACTAGATGGCAGACAGTTTTACAGGACTTTAAAAACATAAAATTAAAAACACATTTTGGAAACAATTCCAAGTTGGAACTGGTTCTCGATGCCCAATCCTATTTACAACATTGAATGTACCATGAGCTTACAGGGTGCAGATGAAGGTGTTATTTTGGGCCAATGGTCATGGTGAAGCTGGTCTGCTCTGTGTCTTTAGCTAAAGATTGTTAGACGTCCCGCTGTCGGAATCTTTTCCAGTGCAATACAGCCACGTTAGACCGTTTAGCTTTCTGCATTTTAAGTGTTTAGGCTGATGGTAGGCTAACGTTACCTGCTGCCAAGTGTAATATTATCTAGCATCACATGCAGTGACGCTTCTATTGCGTCTAATGTCCGTTTCAGTGCACCAGAGAGCAGTGGAAGGCATTTAAGTGTCAATTATGGCACAGAAATCTGCCTTGTCGTTCGGTCCGGGAGATACCAATCGCCCATATTGGCTCCAGGTTTTGGTACCCGAACCTAGTTGCCAGTAGTTGATAACTACAACTGACTTTGTGGATAACATTACAAGAAGAGCCAGCAGCCCAGAGCCTTAAAGAAAAGCAAACTGAAACCTTTATCACCCGACACTGCTGTGACTCTTCTGTTTTTGTCCCCACAGACAGACACTCTTCTTTTCGTGCCGCTGCCAAATATCAATCAAGTCTCCTATGGACTTGTATACTTTGATATTGCACGTCTTAACAAACACATGAAGAGCTTACTCAGCCCTTCCTAGTAAAATGCAGTGATTAAATGCCAACAGTGCAGAGCAAACCTAGAGAATTTTGCCCTCAATCACCACATTAAATGTAACTTTTCCTTTTTAAATCTAAGAGTTCTTCCATGGATTTGTAGTTTCTTTTTTATCTAGTATGACGGGCCTGCAAACCTCAAAACCCACTGAGAGAGCCTAGTGGTGGAAAAAAGTCTTTTTGCTTTAATTTGGCCTGGAAACTCCGTCTGTACCGAGGCCAGGGTTTGTGCGACTGGGACTGCAGTGCACCACTCAGCCCACTCATTCTAGTGCTGTTTTAAAAGTGCTGGCTGGTAGAGACACGCTGGGGGGGCCCGGGGAACTCTTTATGCTGTCCTGCCCCACTTCAAGACGCTGCTTCTATCCCCCCCCCCTTCTCACCCTTCCATTCTGGGTCTGTGAACCAATCTCACTGTGCTGTGCTACTTTCTCTGTTTAAAGCGCTGAGGCCAATTATTTGCCAGTTTTCCCCCTTTTCAAATAGAACTAGTGTAGATTTAGCAGTTTTCCGACAGCATTTCCAAGTACACAGCCACATACTTGTGGGGCATTGCCAAGGTTGTGCAAATGGAATATGATCTGTAGAGAGAAATGCATGAAACCAGAATCAGAAATGTTACTGGAGGCGGCTTAGGAAAAGCTTCTGAGCAGCTGGTGTGCATGTGTGTACTACCTTAGGCTATGCTCAATTTTGGGCAAATCATATTTCTTGCAAAACCAGATGATGTACTCATAAATAATTTTGCTGTTACTTTACTATAACATCCTCCTTAAAGGGATACTTCACCTATTAGCACTAAGCTTTGTATCAGTAGAAACCCGATAGTATTTTCAAATAACTGTGTCCCCCCTGAAACCAGGGATCTCTGTCTTGTGTGTATGGAAAAAAACTACAGATGTCTGATCATTAGACAACAAACTGGACTACATCCAACTTTAACAAACTCCCAACGCCGGTTCAGAGACTGCTCATCACTCCAAGTGCCAATGCTACCATTAAATGTAGCCTGTTTCATATGGCGTTTTTATATAATGTTTTTATATATTTTAAATGTGTAACACCACTTGACACGGGGAAAAGTTTTGTGCTCATGGTTGAAATGACAACAACACACTGGAGTTGAATGCCTCACTGTCCATGTCTGTAAACGCTAGGCGTGGCTTGGGAGTGGATTCTTTGACCGGCAAACAAGTGCATTCTGGGACTTGGTGTATTTCAAACCACATAAGCCAAAAACACATTTTTCTCAGCCTAGAAGGCACCCAATTAAAAAAAGAAAATCACGTTAGTGACTACATAAGTGACCCAATTTAAAGATACATTCATCTTTCCAATGGTGAAATACCCCTTTAATTATTCAACTTCAAAGCCAACTTTTTCCTACACTATCAATATTGGCAATGACACTAAGTAAGGAATGCTAAGCTAGCTATATGAAGAAGCAGAGAATGATAACTGGTGAATGCCGCCACCAATAACTGTCAAAGAAGGATTTTTTTCAATAGTGATGCAGACACGTCTAAACACTGCAACCAATGCAATTAAATCCCCAAAACATCCAGCCACAGTAATGTGCAGAAACATTTGTATGATACATTGTAAAAGCTTAGTTTGAAGAATTCACACTCTGAAGCCCTTTCTATCCGACATTGTTCAGAATCTCTCGACCATCCTGGCATTCATCCACAACTCTTTCCAGTACAGTTCTGAATTCCCACATGACTTTGCTTTCTAAAAGAACAAGTTAGGTACTTCAGAATTTGCTGAATTTGAGCCAGCACACAGGGAGGACTGCGCTGGAAATCTGAACGGGGTGCACTGAACCATCATTTGTGGGTTGGAAATCACTTCTGACAAGTTTTTAGAGGAAGGCATGAATATGTTTTGACAAATGTGTGTGTGTGTGTGTGTGTGTGTGTGTGTGTGTGTGT